>NC_082706.1:57771155-58071155 GCF_030144855.1 Hypanus sabinus | reverse complement strand
GCCTTCCTTCTTCACCCCATTTGCTCCCCCCACCTCAGCGCTCTCTGATGATGGGTGAAAGTTGAAATATGTTAGGATAAATTGAGGAGGGAACTTCTTCACCCCGAAGGTGATGAGAGTGTGGAACGGGCTGCATGTGGAATTGGAGGATCCGGGTTCCATTTCGACACTTCAGAAAACGTTGTAAAAGTATATGGTTAGGCGTTGTCCGGAGGGCGGATTGTGCAGGTAGATGGGGCTAGACAGAAAAATTAATTCGCCTTTGACTAGGAGGGTCAAAGTGCTTGTTTCTTTGCTCTTCTGCTCTGTGTCTTTAATAATATTCTGAGTTGTAATTTCCACAGTTAGTTCGGTGCTGCTAATAAATGCACCCAGAAATTTACAGAATGGCTGAAGAAGCTTGGAAACTGTGCAATGGGAGGATATGCAGGTGATAGAGAAAGGACGCGCTCTGACCAATTGTTTGAGATGTGGCTATTAGAATGTGAGGAATATTATGATTAAAGCGGATGAGTTTACAGCGTGGATCATTAAAGATAGAATGCATTGGTACAGCCTAGGTAGGGACAAGTCTGGCACAGATTTGTGGGCCAAAAGGCCTATATGGTGATGTATGTTTTCCATGTTTCTATGAACGACCTCAGAAATTTCCTTTATGCGTGAAGAGGTTGCCCAGTGAAGATTCCCGTGGGCTACGTCACGGGGATGTCCGATCACTGTTCAGATAGTGTCCTCTCCATTCTCTTTCACTCAGGCTGTCATTCATCAAGTTGACTGATTACAGAAAATCACAGAAATCCCAGAGAAGGGAACCCCGCAGTGAATTTCGCGCTTTTCCTCAGGTCACATGACGTAATTTTCCCGCCGGTGTGAGGTCATGTGATGGGCTGTTCCAACGGGTATAAAACGGGAAAGCCCTGCTGTGACACAGGGAGTTTTGTGGTGATCTGTCACTTACTCCGTTATGCTGCCTGTTCGTTTCATGACGCAGTTTCCTTTTAGAGTGGAGTTGTACTTTCTGTTTTAAAGTCCAGACATTTTTTCCGGCAGTCTCACCAAACGCTGTCAGGTTTTTTGGTCCGTTTTATTTTTACAGTATAGTCAGAGAATGAAGACTTTACCGAAGTACGGGAGCCTGAAGGATTGAGTAAAGTTGGTGTCATCGGCGGTTTTGTTAAAGATCAACCTTATTGAGTCTTCGTCCCAGAAAAGTGACCTGCATTCTGAGATGGCCCCTGCAAGAGCAGGAAGGTTTTCTGCAGTGCTCATACTCCAGGAGAAGGTCAGTTCCTTTAAGCTGTTTTATTTCCTTCGTCGGGAATCCTTCAGACAAGGAGTGCCTCGGCTGCAATCCGCAGGTCGTCGTTACTTCAAGGAATTCTGCTTTTCAGGGAAGTCTCTCCTAATTGAATGTATAAAATACTTGGGCATTTCTAATGTACCACTTTAAGATTGTTTTCAAATTTACTACTTTAAGAACTGTTCCATTTGTCGCCTGCTGTTAAAGATCTGAATAGCTATTAACTTCACGTTGTTAGTCGTTTGCTTATTTTTCATTATTTTTATTCAGAGTTTAATAAATGATTATACTTGTTTATAAAAAAAATCCTGACTGAATTCTATATTTATTGATGCCAGAGACCGACCGTAACAGCTACAAGACTCCTTCCCAGCTAAGACACCGGCACTGAGAACTTGCCAGTTTTAATTAGGAAAGCTGACGGCTTCCGTGTGAAAAACCCTATGGTCTTTCCACCTCTCCTTAATCTGCCTGCATGGATTTTCCTTAATCTCCCACTGGCTATTGGGGTGCCTGTAGTAAAATATGATCAGAGTGAATGCACCCTTTTTTGGATTTTATCAGCAAAGACTCAGTGTCCGAGGCATCATTATGTCCCTACTGAGTGTAGGTGTGGTATTGACCCTGATCAGTACGACAGACCACCCCCAGTAACCTTTTAAGTAGATTATCTGCGGTATTAAGCACCCGTTCATTTCCCTCTCTCAACTAAGTCTATGCGACGGCCACAAAATCATGTCCTGATCCATATTTCAATTTCCTCACTTTTACCCATATTATTCTGAGAATTAAAATACACACATTTCAATCTACCCATTTTATCGTACCAATTGCCCAGATATCCATTTTCTCTTCAAGTCTCCTGTCAGCTCTGTTAATGGGTTGGGATATGAGATGATTGTTCATGAGTAACCAACACTTCACACGTAGTCGTCTCCACACGTACTGATACAGCTGGCGACAGATGAGGCCTATCCTTTGATGTTTGTGTCTCCCCGATTTGTGCCAGCCCTTTGAACATCTGCCAAATAATAAATTCAAGGTAAAACTAAAGCATAGAGAACGCCTCATTAACCAACACAGAGATCGTCCTATTGACTGGTTTCTCTATTTTCAGTAGGGGATGGTATGGTAGAATTAACATTGTGAAGGTGTGGACAGAAAGGCCAGGATCAGGTACAGGAATGGTTTTGAAAGCACTAAATCCGTTTGTCTGAACATGGTTGACTGCGTCTGTTCCTATTATGTCCCTGGTGACCTGTTTGTATTTGGAATTTGGGTACAAAATTCAGTATAAGAAATTAAAATCTTAATGCAGAAAACATTTTTCAACAACTCTTTTGAAATGCTGAACAAGCAATATAACAATAAAATCTGTGTACTATCCCTGAAGGACCGAATATCATTGCACAGTGACGCAATGAGCAAAACTTAACTAGGGTATTTGTTCATTGAACTGTAACTGATGTTGTTGACGACGTTGTCACACTAATGAGCTCAACAACCTTCTTTTTGCTGCATAAAAGCTTATTGAACGACTCAACGATATAAAGTGTTCCTCGGCAAATTCTGTACCACTGATCACCACTTCAGATGGAAAATGGCATATCCAACTAATTACTACATAGTGAACATACACTTTCCCGTACTTGTGGTGGTTGGCTTTCTTACTAAGTCACTATAGCTGGCTTCTATGTGCGTTTTTACAACTGATGTATATACCTATTCAACTGTTCGACTGCAGCTATAACCCCTGACATATGTTCTGCCTGCAATGATAGATGGGATTCAGGTATTTTTATTTCTTTGTTTTGCAAACTCGTGGAAAGTGGGTGAACCGCTGTGCAGCGGGGTAACCCTGACTGACTGAGTTTCCACCCTCTGATTCCAAACTAACGTGAACAGCACACGGGCAGCAGAACTCGAAAGAGAACAAAATTTAAAATGGAATATAGAACAATTAATGAACAACTTTCCGCTAAGAGATTGCATGTTTCTTCTTTTTCATACAGTTAATATAATGGTGATTGTCATCCTTTCTCGAGGAAAGTGTGGACTCTCGAAATGCATCACAGGTTACTTGGGGGGAATGGCAACAGAGGATCTGATGAGGGCTATCTTCACTGCTATCATGCTGCACTGTAATAGAATTTATAACTACGCTGATTTCTTGTTTATTCATCCAATTTGCACTCTGATACTTGTACTCAGTATAGCCATCACGGACTATTCCGTTTGGTTTACAGTCCGACTCACTTTCCATCGTTTTGTTGGAATTTCATGTCAAAAGTTAAGTGAACGGTACTGCACGGAAAGAGCAACGACTGCGGTTTTAGTGACTGTTATAGTGAGCTTTGCAAGGTCAGTCCTGTTTTCCTTTATAGTAGAGCCAGAGATCATAATAAATAACTGCATCTACACATCTGAATATGTAACGTCCCCAGCGTGGAAAGACTACGAGTTATTTGATAGTATCTTAATTCCTCTATTACCAATTTGTTTAATTCTATTGTTTAACCTTTTAAAAGGCTGACATATTATCTTGGCAAATGTTGGAGTCTCCAGAACAACAGCGTGAACCAGAAGGATCCAGAATTGAAGAACCAGCGGAAGTCCATAATTCTGTTGTTTGTTCTTTCAGCCAATTCCATAATACTGTGGTTTCCTAATGTCATACACCCCATGAACTGGCAAGTGCAGAATTATTCTCACACAGACAAATATTTGAATACCTCAGTATATATCCTACAGCAAGTTGGATTCATGATGAAATCCCTCAGTACCTGCACCAACACGTACATCTACACACTTCCACAGAGAAAATTGAGAGGAGCTCAGAAATGGAATGAAGTATCTGTTCACACTAAGTGGACGGTTCTAGAGGGAACTTGCCCCTAACGATGGAACTTGGCTGCAGATTGTTATGACTGGTGTACATTATTCATTGTTTTAATCAGATACTTAACAGTCAGGAGCCTGATATTTCCACAGAAATGTGCAAAACCAATTTTTTTAAATAGAGAAGT
The DNA here is from genome assembly GCF_030144855.1 of Hypanus sabinus. NCBI lineage: Eukaryota > Metazoa > Chordata > Chondrichthyes > Myliobatiformes > Dasyatidae > Hypanus > Hypanus sabinus. The sequence continues at coordinate 58,066,829 of NC_082706.1, read as the reverse complement.
CTGATAATGTAACTAAGTGCTGGACGTGATATATTTGTGTTATTTTTTTTAACCACAGGACTGCAGACCAAATCATTTATTAACTGGAACATAAGTCGACAAGACATGTTGTAAGAGTATGAACATATTAATGATCGCAGGGAAAGCAGGTCAGTCAAAGGAAGCCGGAAAGCTTTTGATTTCCATGGAAGTCTTGATAAGAAAAACTTTCTGTTCAAGGTGGTGGGTTGGAGTCCTGAAGGATGAGAGATGACCTGATAAGGCAGGGGTTCCCAACCTGGGGTGCGAGATGGAATTTCAGGGGGTGCAACAAAGAGTGACTTGTGTCCTTGAGTGACGAGTCACAAGTCATCACTCAGCCAGCTGCCAGTGTGCCTTGAGAAATGGTAGTAATGTTTGTCGCAAGCTCACTCCAGTCTCCCACTGCCTGAGTCGAGAGAGACGTAAACTCACTCCAGTCTCCCGCTGCCTGAGTCAGCGTTGAGGATTCTCATCAGTGTTACCTGGAAGTTACACCTCAGAGTTGAGGAGTCTCATCAATGTTAGCTAGGTTACAACTCAGAGTTAAAAACCATCTCATAATGCCAAAATCTTTATACACCCCGAATCAACCATCGAGTAATGACTTCACGTTAAAACCAAACCTGCAGACAGTAGGTAAATAATTCAATTATAAAATTTTTAAAAGCCGCATTTTGATAAAAAGTAGCTGAAGTCATTCATTCGTATTTGTCTCAATGCATTAAAGAAGTTTTTGAATTTCAAAGGTTTATTCCTCTTCAAAGGTTTTATTTCTTGAATCGTTGATAATTTTGAATTGGGTTAGTTGAGGTATCACGTTTAGCACCGAGAACTTTGAATCGTGTGATGGAAGTTCATATCTCCAGTAATCATCAGAAATAGGTGTGTAAATTCAGTAAAGAGTAGTCTAATAAGTCACGTCGTGTCCCCGTAGCATTTCCACCTGACAATTTATCTTGGCGTAACCGCAGATAGTTTTTCTCATATTAGCTCCTAGTTTTCTCTTTACCCTTAACCCTTCATCATGTCAGAAAGAAGGAAATGGAATGATGACTATGTGTGCTTTGGTTTCACTTGCACAACAGGAAATGATGGCTTGCAAAAACCCCAGAATAAAAAGCATTCGGAATCAGTCAAGTTACATCAAGTGAAAGTGTTGAATAAATAGGATCAAAAGTGACTCTTCTAATTTTCTAACTTCTAAGTAATAAGATGGATGTAAATCAATACTCAAAATTGTTGAAATAACCTCAAAAAATGTCTTCCCAATATTTTTCCAAAGAAGGGCAAAGCAAACTAAAGTTTCATTCGAATAATTATGAATGCAATCAGTGCCAGTACATTTCCAGTTGTTGCTATTTCTTATAACCACATTTAGCAAATGGATTTAACTTTGGGTTTTCACATTATTTTCCAACCGTGTGTGTGCTTTCTTTGTGTTCCCTAGGCCAGCCGACTTCTGGATTGCGTGTCACCCTGTTTGACCAGATATTAGACCAAAATTTCATTATCTGTTTTTTGGTTGATAATTTCTCATGTAGCTGAAACTTTTGCTCGTCGAGTCGAGTTTCGATGTCCCCATCTGCGCCAGTTTTTCTTACCCTAATCTAAGAAGTGATGTGCTAACATTCTAAAGGGCTCAAAGGAGGTTAACAAACATGATTCAAATATTGAACGAATTCTCATATGAGGAGCGTTTTATGGCACTTGACCTCTACTCCCTGGAAATTGGAAAAATGATGAGTGACCTCAGAGAAGTGTATCAATAGCCTTAATAGAGAGGATGTGCAGAGGCTGTTCCTATGGTCGTGGAGTATGAGACTAGCCGACACTGCCTCAGAATAAAGGAATGTGATTTTGAGAAATATCCTGAATGGAATTTGTTGCCACACGTTGTAGCGGTCAGGTCATTGGCTACATTTAAGACAAAGGTTGATAACCTCTTGATTACTTAGGGCATGAAGGGATACAGGGAGAAAGCATGAGATTGAGCCTGAGAGAGAATGGATCAACCAGGATGAAATGGCGCAGCAGTCTCTATTGGATCCAATGGCTACATTTGCTGCGTTATCTTATGGTCTGGTTGTTGGTTTGCAAGTATTGGAGCGGATTCTTGGATGTAGGATTTAAGTACCTTGGGAGAAAGGTAGGCCAATTGGAGATCATGGCTTTGTGAGAGACATGTCGTGCACAGACCGAATGGATAGACACTATTTCAATGATGGAAATGGAGGTATAGCAGGTGTGGAGGAACGTAGAGGTGGGTTCTCAGAGGCTTTTTTTAACGGAGCGAGAGAAGTGGGTGCGTGGAACAGGACGCCAGGATTTTTGTAGAAACACATATAATAGGTTATTTATCTTATAAAAGAACAAAAATGGACAAAAATTGAGTTCTATGTGGAAGAGAAAAGGGTGCATTGATTTTGAAGCAGATGAAAGGGTCAACCATCTTCGTGCACTGTACTTCTCTATATCAAACACCCCAGGGAGGAAGATAGTAAGGTCAGAAGTTCTTCATTGTGCAAACCAGAAAGAAGCGATTCCTGAGCGTGGTGCTACGTGTTGTGCAGCATTTTTAATCTTTGTCAATGGCGGGGCGGGGTGGAGGGGTGGCAATTGTGTGCTTCCATTCTGTTGTCTGTTTAAATAATCTAGGGAAAGTTGGGACAGAGTTAATACAGGTGAAAATGATTAGCGTGATTGAATAGACTGGCTTCAGCAATTTGTTGCCTTTGTGCTCATAGCCATTGCTACACCGAGCTTCATTGCACCTGGAATTCAATTCAGACACTTTCAGTTGTTAAACTTTGTGCAGTGAAATGAAATGTGGGTGTGTGTTGCAAATGGCAGGATGCTGAGGAACGTTATTATACATTGCCATCTTGTGCATCCCAGTTCTACAGCATGTTGAAAGCGACAGCAGAAGAGGTTAGCAATGAAGGCATATGGTATGCTCATTTACGCAGACTGGACACTGGTTTTAGAAAACGGGAAGATAGGTTGCAGCCGTGTAAAGCTATATTTTGTAAAGATTTGATTTACTGTGTGCAGATCCTACTGTCCTATCACAATAAGCATGTTGGCGATTTGAGAGAGCACGTCAAGGAGATTTTTTTTCCCTGCTTATTTGTAATGGAGTATTTGCTAAAAGTAGAATTTGGACATTTTTGCCAGAATCAGAAATGAGCGACCAACTCGTACATACAGTTGAAGTCAGAAGTTTACATACACCTTAGCCAAATACATAGAAACACAGTTTTTCACAGTTGCTGACATTTAATCCCAGGAAACATACCCTGTCTTAGGTCAGTTAGGATCACTACTTTATTTTAAGAATGTGAAATCTCAGAATAATAGCAGAGAGAATGATTTATTTCCATTTTTATTTCTTTCATCACATTCCCAGTAGGTTAGAAGTTACATAAACTTTGTTAATATTTGGTAGCATTGCCTTTAAGTTCTTTAACTTGGGTCAAACGTTTTGGCCAGCCTTCCACAAGCTTCTCACAGTAAGTTGCTGGAATTTTGTTCCATTCCTCCAGACAGAACTGATGTAACTGAGTCAGGTTTGTAGGCCTCCTTGCTCACACATGCTTTTTCAGTTCGACCCACAAATTTTCTATCGGATTGAGGTCAGGGCTTTGTGATGGCCACTCCAATACCTTGACTTTGTTCTCCTGAAATAACTTTGCCACAACTTTGGAGGTATGCTCAGGGTCATTGTCAATTTGGAAGACTCATTTGCAATCGAGCTTTAACTTCTTGGCTGATGTCTTGAGATGTTGCTTCAATATATCCACATAATTTTCCTTCCTCATGATGCCATCTACAAACGTTACTTCGTGAAGTGCACCATTCCCTCCTGCAGCAAAGCATCCCCACAACATGATGCTGCCACCCGCATGCTTCACATTTGGGATGGCATTCTTTGGCTTGTAGGCATCACTCTTTTTCCTCCAAACACAACGGTGGTCATTATGGCCAAACAGTTCAATTTTTTCTGTCAGACCAGAGGACATTTCTCCAAAAAATCCCCATGTGCACTTGCAAACTGCTGTCTGGCTTTCTAATGGCGGTTTTGGAGCAGTGGCTTCTTCCTTGCTGAGCAGCCTTTCGGGTTATGTTGATATAGGACTCATTTTACCGTGGATATAGATATTTGTCTACCTGTTTCCTCCAGCATCTTCACAAGGCCCTTTGCTGTTGTTCTGGGATTGATTTACACATTACCCATTTCGTGCCAAGGTACATTCATCTCTAGGAGACAAAATGCATCTCCTTCCTGAGCGGTATGATGGCTGCATGGTCCCAAGATGTATATACTTGTGTACTATTGTTTGTACAGCTGAATGTGGTACCTTCGGGCATTTGGAAATTGCTCACAAGGATGAAGCAGACTTGTGGAGGTCCACAATTTTATTTTTCAGAGGTCTTGGCTGATTTCTTTTGATTTTGCTTGTAAACTTCTGACCCACTGGAATTGTGATATCGCCAATTAAAAGTGAAATAATCTGTAAACAATCGTTGGAGAAATTACCTTTGTCATTCACAAAGTAGATATCCTCAATGTCTTGCCAAAACTATACTTTGCTAAAATGAAATCTGGAGTGGTCAAACAATGGGTCTTAATGACCTCAACCTAAGTGTATGTAAGCTTCTGACTTCAACTGTACATGGGAAATAGTAAACAGTCGACATTTCAGGCTGAGACCCCTCATCAGGACTGGGAAAACAACAGATGAGACGTCAGAGGAAGAAGTGTGAGGGTGAAAGCGGTGGAAGAAGTGGTAGGTGATAGGTGAAACTGGGAGAGGGAGATTAGTGAAGGAACTACTTAGGATATAATTTCTTAGCGATTCTCAAAAGATCATTGCTAATGCCTCCACATCTCTTAAGCCACCTCTTTCAGATCTCTGGGGTGTACACCATCTTGTCCAGATGATCTATGTACCTTCAAACCATCTGTTCCTCAACAACCTTCGCCCGAGTAACATAACTTTACACATTCTGACCACTGACATCTGGGACTTCCATATTCCTGCCAGTGCCTTCCACAGATAAGGATGTTGTATAATACTTATTCAGTTCATCTGCCATCACCTTGCACCCCCACCCCGTTAGGAACTCTCCAGCATCATTTTTCAGTCATCTGATAGCCACTTCTGCCTCTCTTTTACACTAGGTGTACCTGAAGAAAAAGCTGGTATCCTCTTTAATATTACTGGCTAGATCACCTATGTATTCTATCATTTCCTTCTTCATTATTTTGGTTGCATTCTGTTGGTTTTTAAAAGCTTGCCAATCATCTAACTTTCGAGTAATTTTTGCTCTCTGCTCTCTCTTGGTTTTTATGTTGTCTTTGGTTTCTCTTATCAGCCATGGTTTTGTCAGCTTACCTTTAGAATATTACTTCCTCTTTCTGATGTATATATCCTGCCATCCGAATTGCTTCAAGAAATTCCAGCCATTCCTGCTGTTTTCATCCCTGCCTGTGTTCTTTTCAAATCAATGTTGACCAATTTTTCTTTCAAGCCTCTCTAATTCTTTTTATTCCACATCTGACCATATTTTCTCCGTCTCTAACATCAGGGTGAATTTGATCATATTAAGATCACTTACCCATAAGGGTTCTTTGAACTTAAGTGATCTAATTAATTCCGGTTCATTACAACACCCAATCCAGAATCGTTGATCCCCAAGTGGGCTCAAACATGAGCTGCTCTAAAAAAGCATCCTGTGGGCATTCTAGGAATTCCTCCTCGAGACAAACACCATCCTAATTTTCCTAACCACCTGCATGACAATCCCCCATGACTATTGTAACATTGCCCTTTTTGGCATGCATTTTCTATATCCATTGGAATTTGTGGACCACATACTTACTACTGTTTGGAAATTCCTGTCAGGGAATTTTCTTTACATTTGCTGTTCCTTAATTCTACCCACAGATTCTACACCTACCAACCCTATGATACCTCTTTCTAATGATTTTATTTAATATTTTACCAACAGAGCCACACAACCTCACAATCAGCTTGTTCATGGCCTGTTCTTTCAAGAAACGTATCAGTATCTGGGAAGCAAGAGGACCTGCAGATGGTAGAAATCTAGAGAACTACACACAAAGTGCTGGAGGAGCTCAACATGTTATGCAGCAACTATGGATGGGAATCAACATTTCAGGCCAAGACCCTTCATCGGGACTCGATACCCACGTATCTGGAATATCAACAAGCAAAGAAAATAGAAGGTAATGCAAAATAGGGAAAAACATTGACAAAATTTAGTTCAAGGCTTAAAAAGAACCTGCCAAGCAGAGCTGAATCGTAAACAAATACAACAAAGGCAATACACTTTCATCAATACCGTCATTGACTTTTTTTTAATAAAAATATCTTGGTTCAATTTCAATCAGTGAAATTTACAACAATAAATAAGAACTAGAAAAGACTACTTACATTCAAGCCCACTGAGATTAACACAAACAAGGCAATAAATGCAGACGATGCCAAGAGAAACCAGCCACAATCCAATACATTCCAGGATCCTGCAGCAGTTTAATTCAATCTGATTTCTTATGCAGGTACAATCAAGTGGTAAATATCATTCACCAAAATCTTGCTTTAAAATACAAACTCATGAACGACTACCATAACTTCATTAAGGCACCATAAATTCAAGACTGATCCACTTAAGTACCAGAGACAGAGTTTAAAACACAACTGATTTATTTGTCTCAGATTTAGAATATTAAAGTCTAGTCCCATTAAAGGTGAATGTGCAGCAGAAGAAACTCCTCCCATGCCCAGTGACCAGGGTGCAGAACTGGGTGTGGTGAGCAGCAGCAATAATTGCAGAGTTCAGCACCGACAGTCACTCTCAAGTTTGCATTCAGCAATGGTGATCGACAAATACACAGCATGCAGCTTAATGAAATTTTCTCACATTGTGTACCTGTTAATGTGTCACTAGTGTAACATGCTGTAAGGATTCACTGCTAATGTAATGGCCTCTCTGTAATATTTCACTGCTGAGCTAATGGTTTCTCTGTAGCAACATTTAGGTTACGACGAGAGATAAGACCATAAGACAAAGCAGCAGAAGTCTGCCATTCGGCCCATCGAGTCTGCTCTGCCATTTTTTCATGAGCTGAACCAATCTCCCCTTTAGTCCCACTTCCCCACCTCATCATATCCCTTGATGCCCCAACTACTCAGATACCTATCAATCCCTGCCTTAAATACACCCAATCACTTGGCCTCTGCTGCTGACCGTGGCAATAAATTCCAATAATTCACCACCCTCTGGCTAAAAAAAATTCTTCACACCTCTGGTCTGAATGGGCGCCCTTTAATCCTTAAGTCATGCCCTCTCGTACTACACTCCCCCACCATGGGAAATGTAGGCCTTCTGAAAATACAAATACACAACATCCACTGCATCTCCCTTGCCTAGCCTACTTGTAATTTCCTCAAAAAATTGCACTAGGCTTGTCAGGCAGGATTTTCCTTTAAGGAAACCATGCTGAGTTCTGCCTATCTTGTCAAAAGCCTCCAGGTACTCCGTAAACTCATCCTTGACAATCGACTCCAACAACTTCCCAACCACTGATGTCAAGCTAACAGGTCTATAATTTCCTTTATGCTTCCTTGCCCCCTTCTTAAATAGCGGAGTGACATTTGCAATCTTCCAGTCCTCCGGAACGAGAGCAGAATCTCTTGACTTTTGAAAGATCATTGCTAATGCCTCCGCAATCTCCACAGCTACTTCCTTCAGAACACAAGGATGCATTCCATCTGGTCCAGGAGATTTATCTACCCTTAGAATATTCAGCTTCCTGAGTACTTTCTCTGTCGTAATTGTGATTACGCATATTTCTCTTGCCTGACACCCTTGAGTGCCCGGTATACAGCTGATGTCTTTCTCGGTGAAGACTGATGCAAAATACTCGTTCAGTTCCTCTGCCATGTCCTTATCTCCCATTACAATTTCTCCAGCATCATTTTCTATCGGTCCTATATCTACTCTCACCTGTCTTTTACTCCTAATACACATGAAAAAGCTTTTAGCATCCTCTTTGATATTATTTGCTAGCTTCCTTTCATAATTTATCTTTTCCTTCTTAATGACCTTCTTAGTTTCCTTTTGAAAGCTTTTAAAAACTTCCCAATCCTGTCTTCCCACTAATTTTTTCTTCCTTAATTGCCCTCTCCTTTTATTTTGGCTTTTACTTCTTTTTTCAACCATGGTTTCAACCTTTTTCCACTCGAAAATTTCTTTTTTTGGAATATATCTATCTTGCACCTTCCTCACCTCCCGTATAAACTCCAGCCATTGCTACTCCGCCGTCCTTCCAACTGGTGTCCCTTTCCAGTCAACTTTCGCCAGTTCCTCTCTCATGCCACTGCCCTTCCTCCACGTCAGATTTCGGCTTCTCTTTCTCAAATTTCACAGTGAACTCAATCTTGTTATGATCACTGACTCCTAAGGGTTCCTTCACCTCAATCTCTCTAATCACCTCTGGTTCATTACACAATACCCAATCCAGTACAGCTGATCTCCTAGTGGGCTCAACAGCAAGCTGTTCTAAAAATCTCGTAGATATTCTACAAATTCTCTCTCTTGAGATCGAGTGCCAACCTGATTTTCCCAATCCACGTGCATGTTAAAATCCCCTACAATTATCAAAACACTGCCCTTCTGGCAAGCCTTTTCTATTTCCTGTAGTAATTTGTAGTTCACATCACTGCAGCTGTTAGGAGGCCTGTATATAACTGCCATCAGGGTCCATTTACCCCTGCAATTTCTTAGCTCAATCCATAAAGTTTCTGCACCTTCCGAGCCTATGTCAACTCTAATGATTTAATATCGTTTCTTATCAATAAAGCCACGCCACCCCCTCTGCCTACCTGCCTATCCTTCAAATACACCACGCATCCTTGGACGTTCAGCTCCCAGAGACATGCACCCTTTAGCCACATCTCAGTGATGGCCACAATATCATACCTGCCAATCTGTAGCTGTACGACAAGATCATCCACCTTATTCCGAATACTGTGCGCATTTAAAAAACACCTTAAGTCCATTATTTGGTACTTTTTGCTTTTACTTCACTGCAACTTTATTGCACTGCAACTCATCCCAATGGCTGAAAAATTTGCCCCATTCCATGCCTGTCCTTCCTGACATCCTTACTACTCACTATCTTAGATCTATTTCTGTTTTGCCTCTCCTCTGCTCTATCATTCCCGTTCCCAACCCCCTGCCAAATTAGTTTAAACCCCCTATAACAGTTCTATTAAACTCTCCTGCCAAGATATTGGTCCCCTTCGGGTTCAGGTGTAACCCGTCCTTTTTCAAAAGGTCATACTTCCCCCAGAGGAGATCCCAATGATCCAAGAATCTGAAACCCTGCCCCCTGCACCAGTCTCTCTGCCACACATTCATCTGCCTGATCCTACTATTCTTGCCCTCGCTAGCACGTGGCCCAGGTAGCAATCCTGAGATTACTACCCTGGAAGTCCTACTTCTCAGCTTCCTTCCTAATTCCCAGAAATCTCTCTTCAGGACCTCCTCCCTTTTCCTATCTATGTGATTGGTACCAACATGTACCAAGACAGATGGCTGCTCAACGTTTCCCTTCAGGATATTTTGGACCCTATCCGAGACATCCCGTACCCTGGTACCTGGGAGGCAACCCACCAAGCGGGTATCTCTATCATGGTTACAGAATCTCCTGTCCGTTCCCCTCACTACGGAATCCCCTATGACTACCACAATACTCTTCTCCCTCCTTCTGTCCTGCACAACAGTGCCAGACTCCCGGTCACCGTGGCCTTTCCCTGTCAGATCATCCCCGTCAACAGCGTCTAAAACAATATATTTGTTCCTGAGGGGGACAGTCACAGGGGTGCTCTCCACTATTTTCCCTTCCCTCTCCTGACAGTCACACAATTTTCTGACCCCTGTAACCTAGGGATCACTACCTATCTGTAGCTCCTGACTATCACCTCTTCACTTTCCCTAATAAGCAGTAGGTCATCAAGCTGCAGCTCCAGTTCCCTAACACGGTCTCTGAGGAGCTGCATCTCGGTGCACCTGGTGCAGATGTGGCCATCAGGGAGGCTGCAGGTCTCCCAGGATTCCCACATCTGACACCCCGAACAAAGCACAAATCTTGTAGACATGCTACTTAATTCTACAAGAATGAAATAATGAAAAATAAGCCTACCCAACCACTTACCTCGCCAAACACATGAACTTTTTAAACCGTTAGCTCATACTGTTAGCTGTGTGAGCCCTGCTGTTCCTTCGTCTGTCCAGGCCGTTTCATCAAGGGGAAAAAAGAGAATTGATGCCTTGCACTCGCCTCTTCCCATTACCGCCTAAACCCTTTGAGCCAAAGACCTGCACTCTGCTGCCTGCTGTATAGGGTGGTCTTCTTTTTTAAACTCTCCACACTGTCCTGTCTACGTCACACGGGCCTCTGCAGTCTCACCCTTCTTGTACTGAAGAAAGTTTTTTTTATAAAAACTGTCTTCCTTCAGGGTTTAGCTCTGATGCTGCACTTCTTGTCCCGATGAAAAGAACAGGGTTTTGGAATGGGGGCTATCCAATGACAGAAATGTTGTTCTTTCTTGTGAGTCTGGAAGAGAGATTTTCATGGTCTTTATCCAGGGAGAGATGAGAAGATGCGACTAGAGAGAGTGAGCTATTTTTCTATTTTTTGTTTTCTTCACTAACCCTATAGTCAAAGTAAGAATTATAAAGCTCAATCGTTTGATCACACATTCTGTACCGTTTTTCATTTTGGGGTACTGATCCGTAACAGGGGGCACATCACGCAGCATCCACTCAAATGAAGTCTGGCCCGGATCACCTCCAATAATATGCTGTCAGCTTAAGCGGGAGTTACATAAGGTTAGATGACTGAGTGAATCTCTTCCCACATTTACAGCAGATGAACGGCCTCTAGCCAGTGTGAACTCGCTGGTGTTTCTTTAGGTGGGATGAGCAAGTGAATCCCTTCCCACACACTGAGCAGGTGAACGGCCTCTCTCCAGTGTGAACTCGCTGGTGTTTCTTTAGGTGGGATGAGCAAGTGAATCCCTTCCCACAGACTGAGCAGGTGAACGGCCTCTCTCCAGTGTGAACTCGCTGGTGTGCTTGTAGGCTGGATGACCAATTGAATCCCTTCCCACATTCTGAGCAGGTGAATCGCCAGTGCCCAGTGTGAACTCGCTGATGTTTGTGTAGGTGGGATGAGCAAGTGAATCCCTTCCCACAGACTGAGCAGGTGAACGGCCTCTCCCCAGTGTGAACTCTCTGATGTACCTTCAGTTGGGATGAACAAGTGAATCCCTTGCCACAGTCCGAGCAGGTGAATGGACTCTCCCCAGTGTGAACTGACTTGTGTGCCAGGAGGTCCGATGACTGAGTGAATCCTTTCCCACATTCTGAGCAGGTGAATCGCCAGTGCCCAGTGTGAACTGACCGGTGTGCTTGCATGTGGGATAACCGAGTAAATCTCTTCCCACAGTCTGAGCAGGTGAACGGCCTCTCCCCAGTGTGAACTCTCTGATGTACCATCAGTTGGGCTGACCGAGGGAATCCCTTCCCACAGTCTGAGCAGGTGAACGGCCTCTCCCCAGTGTGAACATGCTGATGTACCTTCAGTTGGGCTGACCGAGGGAATCCCATCCCACACTCTGAGCAGGTGAACGGCCTCTCCCCAGTGTGAACTCGCTGGTGTACCTTCAGTTCAGATGACAAAGTGAATCCCATCCCACAATATGAGCAGGTGAACGGCATCTCCCCAGTGTGAACTGACCGGTGTCTCAGTAGTTGGGATGACTGACTGAATCCTTTCCCACATTCTAAGCAGGTGAATGGCCACTCCCCAGTGTGAATTGACCGGTGTGCTTGTATGTGGGATAACTGACTGAATCTCTTCCCACAGTCCGAGCAAGTGAACGGCCTCTCCCCAGTGTGAACTCGCTGATGTACTTTCAAATGAGATAACTGAGTGAATCCCTTCCCACAATCCGAGCAGGTGAATGGCCTCTCCCCAGTGTGAACTCGCTGATGTACCTCCAAATGAGATAATCGTGTGAATCCCTTCCCACAGTCCGAGCAGGTGAATGGCCGCTCTCCAGTGTGAACTCGCTGATGTACTTTCAAATGAGATAACTGAGTGAATCCCTTCCCACAGTCCGAGCAGGTGAATGGCCTCACCCCAGTGTGAACTTGCTGATGTACCTCCAAATGAGATAACTGAGTGAATCCCTTCCCACAGTCTGAGCAGATGAACGGCCTCTCCCCAGTGTGAACTCGCTGATGTACGTCCAAATGAGATAACTGAGTGAATCCCTTCCCACAGACTGAGCAGGTGAACGGCCTCTCTCCAGTGTGAACTCTCTGATGTACCTTCAGTTGGGATGAGCAAGTGAATCCCTTCCCACAGTCTGAGCAGGTGAACGGCCTCTCCCCAGTGTGAACTCTCTGATGTACTGTCAGTTTAGATGAGCAAGTGAATCCCTTCCCACAATCCGAGCAGGTGAATGGCTGCTCCCTGGTTTGAACTCTCTGCTGAGCCATTAGGTCAGATGACCGAGTGAATCCTTCCCCACAAGTTCAGCAAATGACCAGCCTCTGCCCAGTGTGAACTAACCGGTGTGTCCACAAGTGGGATGAACAACTGAATCCCTTCTCACCCACAGAACAGGTGAATGGCCTTGTGCAGTGTGAACTTGCTGAGGCACCTTCAGTTGATATGACTATTTGTATCCATTCACACTGCCTGAGCAGATGAATGGGATTCCCCCTGTGTAAAATGACAGGCGTGCCAGTCAGTCAGATGGCCGAGTGAATCCCTCCCCACAGTCTGAGCAGGAAGGATGATCGAGTGAATCCCTCCCCACAGTCTGAGCAGGAAGGATGATCGAGTGAATTCCTTGCTCCACTTCTTAAATATCTGGACAGAGACAGCAAAACTGGCGTGTCCTGTTCGAAATTCCCACAGATAAATTCCTTTTCATTTTTAACCTGTAAAAAGATTTACAAAATACGTCAGACAACATTTCAGATGAGATCCCTTGAGTTGTCAAGGTGTAATCTAGCATAACACTGTTACAGTGAAGTTAAACCCAAGTTGTAGAGAGAACTAACTGGGCACAGTGCTGGTAACTGGAATGACCAAACTCTCTGATGCTCTTCCTGTCTCTATAAGAATGGGGCATTTCTGCCATCACCAATCTGTGACCTGGCTCAGTCTGACTATCTCCATTGGTATTACTCCGTGTTTCCACTGAGCCGTTTGGGTTCCTGGCCCCACAGTAACTGAAACACTCTCACACAAATAGCCAGCAGTGCATTCCACGCACCCACCACTTTCTGTGGAAAAAAACTTACCCTGACATCCCCTCGGTATCTATTTCCAAGCACCTTAAAACTATGCCCCCTCGTGTTATCCATTTCACCCTTGGGAATAAACCTCTGGCTATCCACACCATCAATGCCCCTCATCATCTTATAGACCAAAAACAGGCTCCAAACATAAACAAGGAGATTATACATTGCTTTGAGCATTTGTTGGAAGTATACAAAATTATGAGGGTATAGAGACGGTAAATGACAACAGCTTTTTCCACTGAGGTTGGGTGGGACTACAACCTGAGATCACGTTTAAGTGGGGAAGGTGAAAATTCAACGGGAGCATTTGGTAAGGCTCTTTACTGAAATGGTCGTGAGAGTGTGGGAACGAGCTCGGTTTCACCATTTAAAGGAAGTTTGGATGGGAGTCTGGGTATGGAGGGTGATGTCCTGGTGCTGGTAGTTGCTTTAGACAGCTTAAATGTAGCCTGTTACAAACTGAACCTCTCCATGTTTCTATGACAAAGAAGCTGGTCAAACTTGATTGGAAGGGCAAAGGTAGGAATTATGACGGAGCAGCAATGGCTGGAGTTTCTGGGAGCAATTCGGGAGCAGAGTGATCGATACATCCCAAAGAAGTGGAAGTATTGGAAAGGCAGGAGGACACAACCGTGGCAGAAATGAGAAACCAAAGCCAACGTAAAAGCCAAAGGGAGTGCAAACAGAAGAGCAAAAATTATTGTGAAGCTTTTAGAAACCAGCAGAAGATGATTAAAAAAGTCAGCTGAGCTCAGGGTGTGGAATGGTGATATTGTAGTCATTAATGAGTCTTGGTAGCACCCAACAGTCTGAGGCATTTACAGGAACAAAATATATGGGGCCTCAATATCTCTTGAACACCAAGGTTCCCTACACCAGTTACCTTTCAACTTTTATTTTGGCTGGCACATACAAACTAGACACCCTCAAAATTTCACTTATGAAGGCTTCCTGCTTATCAAGTACTCCTTTGCCAGAATACAGCTTGTCCCAAACCACACTTAGCAGGTCCTTTCTGATACCATCAACATTGAACTTTCTCTAATTTAGAATCTCAACCCATGGACCAGACCTCTCTTTTTCCATATTTACTTTGAATGTCATGGCATTATGATCACTGATTCCTGTCACCAGCCCTAGCTCATTTCCTAACAGCTTATTGAACACCTCTATGTCGGGAATTCTACGTACTGATTAAGGGCACATTTCACAAACTCTACCCCATCTAGTCCTTTTACAGTTTGAGAGTCACAGACAATATTTGGAAAGTTAAAATCATTTACTGAATCAACCTTTTGTTTCTTGGCATGGTCTGCGATCTCCATATAAATTTGTTCCTCTAAATCCCTCAGACTGTTGGGTGCAACCAAGTCCCAGTAATGGCTACAATATCATAATTCCGTCCTGAGTTCATCTGGATTTCCTACAATGCTTCTTGCATTGTGATATACACATCTCAGCATATTCATCGCACCATGCTCAACCATTTGATTGCTGACTCTATCTGAGGTTTGAAATCCTAAGAATTTTCTACACGGAGACAATTGAGAGAATCCTGACTGGCTGCATCACTGCCTGGGGTGGTAACTGTACTTCCCTTAAACACAGGATCCTGCAGAGACTGGTGCCGACAACCCAGCGCATCTGCAGATGTGAACTTCCCATTATTCAGGGCATTTACAGAGATACTTGTGTAGAAAGGACCCAGACGATATTGGGGACCCAATTCACCAGAACCACACACTGCTCCTGCTGCTGCCATTCAGGAAATGGTCCCACATCAAAAGGACCAATCATTTCTGGGACAACATCTTCTGCTAGGCCAATCAGACTGATTCATTCATGCTGATACAATTGCATTTCCTTGTTTTATTGTCTGTCCTATATACAAACTATTTATTATAAATTACAGATTGCACATTTAGATAGAGACGTAACATAAAGGTTTCTACTCCTCATGTAATAAAGTCAATTTAATTCAATTCACCCTCTCCACTATCTATTCTGTCATTATGGCTCCCATCTCCCCTACAACTTATTTTAACCACATCACCTCCTCCCCCCCATACTAGTATTAGCAAGCCCTACCTCTTGTTCTGTTCCCCTAACTAACAAAACCCCTATCACCCATTTGACTTTACTCTGCCAGGTAATTCCACCCCCCCAACAATTTCTATAGTAGTCCATCTGTTGTGCGAGACAGCAACAACAGTACTCTGTGATCGCTATTTAACCTCATTCCCCTTCCTGACTCTCAACCTGTTTCCGGTGTCCTGCACCTTGGGTATAATTCACCTCTCTTCATGTCAAATCTATCAGCCCCTCCAACTCCTGGATGATCCGGAATTCATCCATTTCAAATTCCAACTCCTTACAGTGCAGGGTTACAAACTGCAGCCGGATGCACATCTTGTAGATGAGGGCATCAAGGCCACGAGATCTCCCCACCTTCCCCCCAATCTCCCCTCTAATTTGTAATGACCAGTGTATACATAAATCTTGTACTGTGCATGTATTTTACCCAGTGACATGTGCACAGTAAATTTTCTGCAGAGTGGTTTTCATTTGAACGGCTAGCAAATCATTGTCAATAAGAACATTGATCACCTCTAGGTTTGATAGAGTTCATCTGCACTCTCACACAAACCATGCAGCACGCTTGTAAAGGGTACTGAAGGATTTTCTCACCAGAGCTTTTGCACATTGTCCACGTGCGGTTTGCTTGCCAAATTATGTTTTAAAAAGTCAGATTTCCAAGTATCACTCCACTTCTTCTCATTTGTAAAAACTCTTCAGCAACTTTTGCATCACCACAATACACACAGGTAACACCAGTTTCTATATTGGACATAAATATTTCCCCTGAACCCTCCAGACGAATTGAGGGTATATGAAAAAAAAATAATTTTGAACCTATGTAACCTCTGGCTAAAAAAACAATTGGGACTGAATAGGAATTTTTGTACTGAAGTAAACTCAGTCTCCAGCAGGTAGCTAAGACAGGCTCATTACCAGTTCACTGCAGCTTGCAGAGAGACACACTGAGAGCTGGTAACATCATACATTGTACCC
Source organism: Hypanus sabinus (assembly GCF_030144855.1). NCBI lineage: Eukaryota > Metazoa > Chordata > Chondrichthyes > Myliobatiformes > Dasyatidae > Hypanus > Hypanus sabinus. The sequence continues at coordinate 58,050,326 of NC_082706.1, read as the reverse complement.
TCATTTGAGTAAAGGAAGAAGGACTTGCAGATAAGGACAGGAATGAACTCTGTCTGTAATTAAGTCCGGACCCTGCAAAGGGAATAACTGTTAAGGACAGGACAGTACATCCATCTGTAATTAAAACTTTGATCTAGTGAACACTCTTAACTAAGTAATTAAGTTTTGCACCAACAGACTTGGTGGACATACCAGTTGAAACAACATCTTGCAAGAGTAATATATGGGGCTTACTATGTATAAACAGATGGCTGTAACCTGACTGAGTCAGTCCACTTGTCAGACGGTGGCAGTGCTTACGTGCCTTCCCTTTGACAACTGGGTCTCATTCTCCTGCAGGAGAATACACAATAAACTGTGGAGACTTTAAGAAGCTGGTCTCCCGAGTTTTATTCATATTCAACTTTAACATTTGGCATCATGAACAGGATCCCAATATCGGTCGTGCCAAACAGATGGGCTGAGTAAGCGACTGGACCACTCTGGGGAATACGGAGACCGACCGGGCAACCAATAGGTACCTGACTTATTGTCACTCTCCGTTAGTTCCTTTGGAGGTACGGTCTCTCGCCCAAGGCCGATCGCATAACCTTGACAGGATTGGGAAGGAATCCGTCGGGAGACTCGTATAAGGTATGCAAAATTTTACTAAGTGGGCAGGTGGTGGTCACGGGTAAATTTATCAATTGAGCAGTAGGTGCCAGCCGGGCAAATTTATTAAGTGGGCAAGAGGATTTGTGCCGAGTAAATTACTTAGAGAACAGGGGTCAATTGCAGTCGAGTGATATGAGTGGGCCAGGAGCAGCCCTACAGGCAAAGAGGCTAGACTGCGTAGGCGCGTGACGTAGCGCTCCAATGGTTTAAAAAGGAAGACCGCCATACACAGCGGCCATCGTTGGAGAGGGCTGAGACAGAATGGGTCGAATCGGCTCAATCTGGCTTCTGCAAGAACAGGCAGAGGCGGTTTGAACAGGGCACAACTGCGCAAGCACGTGTAAGTCAGTGGGAGAATTTAAATAGCGAGCAGAGGCTCAGTACAAGCTTCACTGCAGGTGAGGTAAGATCCTTTAATTAATCTAATTAGATTAGGAGTAGGTAATGAAGGCAGAAGTTAGGGCAGTTGAGTGCTCCGTTTGCAGTATGTGGGAAGTCAGTGCGAGCACTGTTGTCCCTGATGACTACACCTGCAAAAGGTGCATCCAGCTGCAGCTCCTGACAAACCAGGTTAGGGAGCATTCATCATTAAGGACCCTCATCACGCAGGGCATGCCTTTTTCTCATTGCTGCCATCAGGAAGGAAGTACAGAAGCCGAATGATTCAAAAAGTGCTTCTTCTGCTCTGCCATCCAATTGCTGAATGGACATTGAACCCATGAAGAATACCTCGCTATTTCCTATTCTATTTTTTGTACTAGATATTGACACATACAACTATAACACAGACGCAAATATTTGATAGAGATGGAGGGGGGGGAGAGGGGGAGAGAGGGGGAGAGAGGGGGAGAGAGGGGGAGAGAGGGGGGGAGAGGGGGGGAGAGGGGGGGAGAGGGGGGGAGAGGGGGGGAGAGGGACGGGGAGGGGGACGGGGAGGGGGACGGGGAGGGGGACGGGGAGGGGGACGGGGAGGGGGAGGGGGAGGGGGAGGGGGAGGGGGAGGGGGGGGAGGGGGAGGGGGAGGGGGGGGAGGGGGAGGGGGAGGGGGGGGAGGGGGAGGGGGAGGGGGAGGGGGAGGGGGAGGGGGAGGGGGAGGGGGAGGGGGATGGGGAGGGGGAGGGGGATGGGGAGGGGGAGGGGGATGGGGAGGGGGAGGGGGATGGGGAGGGGGAGGGGGAGGGGGAGGGGGAGGGGGAGGGGGAGGGGGAGGGGGAGGGGGAGTGTGTGTGTGTGTGCGTGCGCGCGCGCGCGCACCCCGGTCAAAATTTCTGTACTGTAAATAGTTAAGTGAGTAGAAGATGAACTGATCTCCAAAAGTCATAAAGTTAAAAATGAAACATTCTTTTCAACATTTTAAGCAAGATTAGTTTTTAGAGTGAAAAAAAGGAAAGGAACATCATGCAAATGTTTAGGCATCCCAAGAGATTTGAGCTCTCAGATAATTTTTACCAAGGTCTCAGACCTTAATTAGTTTGTTGGGGCTATGGCTTGCTCACAGTCATCATTAGGAAAGGCCAAGTGATGCAAATTTCAAAGCCTTAAAATACCCTGACTCCTCAAACCTTGTCCCAACATCAGCAGCCATGGGCTCCTCCAAGCAGCTACCTAGCACTCGGAAAATTAAGTAATGCCCACAAAACAGGAGAAGACTATAAGAAGATAGCGAAGCGTTTTTTATGTAGCCATTTCCGCAGTTTGTCATGTAATTAAGAAATTAACAGTTAACAGGAATGGTGGAGGTTCTTGGAAGACCAAGAAAACTTTCTAAGAACTGCTCGTAGGATTGCTAGAAAGGCAAATGAAAACCCCCGTTTGACTGCAAAAGACCTTCAGGAAGACTTAGCAGACTCTGGAGTGGTGGTGCACTGTTCTACTGTGCAGTGACACCTGCACAAATATGACCTTCATGGAAGAATCATCAACAGAAAACCTTTCCTGTGTCCTCACCACAAAATTTGGTGTCAAAAGTTTGCAAAGTAACATCTGAACAAGACTGTTGCATTTTGGAAACAAGTCCTGTGGACTGATGAAGTTAAAATAGAACTTTTTGGCTGCAATGAGCAGAGGTATATTTGGACAAATAAGAGTGCAGAATTTCATGAAAAGTACACCTCTCCAACTGTTGAGCACCGAGGTGGATCGACCATGCTTTGTGCTTGTGTTGCAGCCAGTGGCACAGGGAACAATTCACTGGTAGAGGGAAGAATGAATTCAATTAAATACCAACAAATTCTGGAAGGAAACATCACACCGTCTGTAAAAAAAAACTGAAGCTGAAATGAAGATGGCTTCTACAACAGGATAATGATCTTCCTTTCTTTCTTTTTAAATCTTTTTATTAGTTTTAAACAAACATAAATGAAACATGAATGCAAAGTGTTTGAGTGTACATAATTAATGGTTTAAATAGACATTCAGATATATAATAATAAAAATATATAACCTCTCAAACTCAGAACATTAATGAACAAAGTAAAAAGAAAAAAAAAAGAAAGACCCCAAAAAAAAGAGAGAGAAAAAAAACAAAAAAAAAACACTAACCAACATGGGCCATTGAATAATATTACGTACATATACAGTAGTGCCAATAACTCCGAACCTCCATCCAAATAATTAAGAATAATATAAGTAAGGTTTAGGAAAAGACAATTCAACTCATATGAAAATGTTGAATAAATGGTCTCCAAGTTTCTTCAAATTTAACTGAAGGATCAAAAACCACACTTCTATTTTTTTCTAAACTCAAACAAGAAATAGTTTGAGAAAACCACTGAAATACAGTTGGAGGATTAATTTCTTTCCAATTCAATAAAATAGATCTTCTAGCCGTTAATGTAACAAATGCAATCATTCATTGAGATGAAGCAGATAAACGATTATTATCTGTCATCGGTAAACCGAAAATTGCAGTAAGAGGATGCGGTTGGAAATTAATATTTAAAACTCTTGAAATAATACTGAAAATATCTTTCCAATAATTTTGTAAACAAGGACAAGACCAGAACATATGAGTCAATGAAGCAACATCAGAATGACATCTATCGCAGGTTGAATTAAGATGAGAATAAAATCGAGCCAGTTTATCCTTAGACACATGAGCTCTATGTACAACCTCAAATTGTATTAGGGCATGTTTAGCACAAATAGAGGACGAATTTACAAATAACACCATTTTTTCCTATTGCTCAGTAGATATAGGAAAATGCAACTCTTCTTGCCATTCCTTCTTAATTTTTTCTGATACATCTAACTGTAAATTCATAATCATCTCATAAATGATGGCTACTAAACCCTTTTGATAAGGATTAAGGGCTAAAATTCTATCTGTAATGTCCAATGGACATTCTTCCGAAAAAGACTGGAACTCATTATACAAAAAATTTCTAACTTGAAAATATCTAAAAAAAAATGGGTTTTAGGTCAATTATATTTATTAGATAGCTGTTCAAAGGACATACTGTTATCATCCAGAAACAGTTCACGAAAACATGTTATACCTTTGTTTTCCATAAAAGAAAAGCTTGATCCATAGATGAAGGCCGAAAAAAATAATTAGATATTATAGGACATGATAAAATAAATTTATTCAAACCAAAAAATTTACGAAATTGAAACCAAATTCGTAATGTATATCTGACTATAGGATTAGTTATCTGTTTATTCAATTTGAATAAAGAAAAAGGAAGTGAAGATCCTAAGATTGAAATCTGTGAAAAATCTTGCACAGGTTTACATTCCAAATTTACCCATTGTGGGCAAGTAGCTATCGTCCATTCTTTTGTCCAGAATATTAAATACCGTTTATTGACTGCCCAATAGTAAAATCTTAAGTTTGGTAAAGCCAAGCCGCCCTCCTTCTTAGGCTTCTGTAAATATTTTTTGTAAATATTTTCTGTAAATATCTAGGATTTTGTAAATATATCTAGGATTTTGTAAATATTTTCTGTAAATATCTAGGATTTTTGTTCTGCCACAAGTAAAAGATATTTTAGAGTCAATAGTATCAAAAAAAGCTTTAGGAATAAAAATTGCTAATGCTTGAAATAAATATAAGAATTTAGGTAGTATCGTCATCTTAATAGCATTAACTCTACCAACCAATGACAAAGATAGTGCAGACCACCTAATAGCTAGTTGCTTAATTTGATCAATTAAAGGTAAAAAGTTAACCTTAAATAAATTTTTATCTTTTTTAGTAATTTTAATACCTAGGTAAGTAAAATAATCTGTAACAATTTTATATGGTAAATGTTTATAAATTGGAACTTGCATATTTAATGGAAATAGGTCACTCTTGTTAAAATTCAATTTATAACCAGAAAAATTACTAAATTGAGCAAGCAAAGACGAAATAGCAGGGATAGATCTTTCAGGGTCAGATATATATAATAACAAATCATCAGCATATAATGATACTTTATACGTCCTCTCCCCACGGGTAATAACCAGAATGTTAGGTGATTCACGAATAGCTATAGCCAACGGTTCTAAAGCAATGTCAAATAGTAAAGGACTTAAAGGGCAACCTTGCCTTGTACCACGAAATAGCTGAAAAAAAGGGGATCTTTGATTATTGGTAAAAACCGAAGCTAAAGGTTTATGCTATATTAATTTAATCCATGATATAAATTTTGAACTAAAATTAAATTGTTGCATTGTAGTAAATAAATATGGCCATTCAACTCTATCAAATGCTTTTTCAGCATCTACAGAAATAACATGTTCTGATATTTTAGATGAAGAAGTATAAATAATATTAATTAATATTCTAATGTTAAAAGATGAATAGTGATTTTTAATAAATCCAGTCTGGTCTTCAGAAATAATTCGAGGTAATATATTTTCTAATCTAATAGCCAAAATTTTACTGAAAATCTTAAAATCCGTATTTAATAAGGATATAGGCCGATAGGATGCACATTCAGTGGGGTCTTTATCTTTTTTAAGAATTAAAGAAATAGAAGCTTCATAAAAAGATTGTGGCAATTTACCTACACTTAATGCATCTTTAAAAATTTTACAAAGCCAAGGAGAAAGTATAGAAGAAAAAGATTTAAAAAATTCTACAGGAAAACCATCTGAACCAGAAGCTTTACAAGAATTCATTAAAAAAATAACCTTTTCTATTTCAGACTCCGTAATAGGTGTATCTAAAATTACGTTATCCTCAACAGTTACTTTTGGAATATTCAATTTCCTTAAAAATTAATTTATTATAGAAGAATCCTTAGTGAATTCTGATTGATATAAGGAATTATAAAAATCTTGAAAGGCTCTATTTATCACTTTGTGGTCGATCGTCAGAGTACCATCTTGTTTCCGAATCCTAGTAATCTGTCCTTTATCCGAAACAATTTTCAATTGATTAGCCAGTAATTTACCAGACTTATCTCCATGCATATAGAATTGAGTTTTGGATTTAATTAACTGACTTTCAATCGAAGAGGATAATAATAAAATATGTTTCATTTGAAGTTCCACTCTTTCTTTATAAAGTTCTTTACCAGGGGTCATTGAATAAATCTTATCAATTGCTTTGATTTTATCAACTAATGTTAATATTTTAGAATTAGTTTGTTTCCTAACTCCAGCAGAGTATGAAGTAATCTGTCCATGAATATATGCTTTAAAAGTATCCCACAAAATTCCACTAGAGATCTCTGCTGTAGAATTTGTTGAGAAAAACAAATCAATTTGTTTAATAAAGTTAACAAAGTCTAAATCCTGCAATAAAATAGGATTAAACCTCCAAAATTTAGCATTGATATATGAATCCTTTATTTTAATAGACAACTTCAGAGGTGCATGATCAGATATGGTAATGCAGCCATATTTACAATCAGTAACATCTGTGAGTAAATGGTGATCAATGAAAAAGTAATCAATTCTTGAGTAATTATGATAAACATGGGAAAAGCATGAAAACTCTTTGTCATTAGGGTGTAGAAAACACCAAATTTCACAAATAGCTGAATCAATCATAAAAGAGTTAATAAGAGAAGCCGATTTATTCGGAAGAGTTTGGGTAGGCTTGGATCTATCCATCACAGGGTTTAAACAACAGTTAAAATCCCCACCCATTATCAGTCTATATTGATTCAGATTAGGAAAGGATGTAAATAAGCATTTAAAAAATCCAAGACAATCAGTATTTGGAGCATAAACATTAACTAAAACAACTTTTTGATTAAAAAGTAGACCAGTAATAAGCAAAAATCTACCTTGTGGATCTGAAATTGTTTCATGATGTATAAAAGAAGTTGATGAGTCTATAAAAATAGAAACACCTCTTACTTTGGCTTGCCAATTTGCATGATACTGTTGACCCTTCCAAAACCTAAAAAAAGCTGACTATCCACCTTCCTTACATGAGTCTCCTGCACAAAAATAACATTGGCATTCATTCTATTGAATACTTTGAATATTTTTTTCCATTTGATCGGATGATATAAACCATTAGTATTCCAAGAAACAAAATTAATAATCCTATCCATATTGACAATATTTATTACAGTTAACACAGAAGTTTAAAAAAAAGGGAAACTCATGAACCCGGAAGAAGGAAGTGAGTTCAAGGAGAAACCGGAAGTCACGGCACTGCAACTATTTTTGCAGTTTCATATAGGCCCATGAAATAAAACTATGCAAAAAGCAAGCAAAAAGAGAAAAAAGAAAAAGAAAAATCCCCCTCCCTCCACCCTCGAAACCCCAGGAAAAAAGCCAAAAAGAGGCAAGCAGGCAATCTAATACTAAAATTACCCCCGTGTCTCAGGACGGCAACTCAAGACAAAAAAAAAGAAAAAAATTCAAACAACCCATATTATAAGAAAGGGTTAATACAACAAAAGTTAAAATATAAAATTAGTATTATATATATATATATAACAAAAAGGTTAAAAAAATTAAATTGATAAAACCCATAAATAAATACCACTAAATTAATATTTTAAATGAGAGTTTAAAACTTTCAAACTCATCAAAACGGATATGACGTTCCAAGCACTGGAGTCTGTCGGGAAGAAGAAACGCCATTTTATTATTATTTTTTTTAATCTTAATACTTAAATGTTAAAAATATAAAAAAGCTTATACAAACTTAAAAAAAGGAACCCTAATCAGTTATTTTCAAGGTTAATAGATTAATAACCAAAAAAAAAAGAGAACTTTTACAATATATAAAAAATACATGTCACCCAATGTGGAAGAGATTGAGAATCCCAGATGGTCTGTTGCCTCCCTGGTGCCAGGGTCTGCGATTTCTTGGATCGAGTTCTCAGTATTCTCAAGAGGGAGGGTGAGCAGCCAGATGTCGTGGTCCATGTAGGGACCAATGACATGAGCAGAAAGAGTGAGGAGGTCATGAAAGGTGAGCTTAGGGAGCTAGGTAGCAAGTTAAAGGACAGGACCTCCAGGATAGCAATCTCAGGATTGCTACCAGTGCCACGTGCGGGTGGGTTTAGAAATAGTAAGATAGTGCAGATCAACACGTGGTTGAAGACATGGTGCAGCAGGGAGGGCTTCAGATTTATAGACAATTGGGCAGTCTTCCCAGGGAAGTGGGACCTGTTCCGGCAGGACGGTTTAAATCTGAACTGGAGGGGGACAAATATTCTTCCAGGTAGGTTCAGCTAGTGAGGCTCGAGTAGATTTAAACTAGATTTAAACTAGTAGGGAGGGGAACCAGAGTGTAGGAAGAGACGTATGGGAGAAGGAAGAAAAAAACAGAGGAAGAGGTGGAGAACTTCTTAAATGCATTTATTTTAATGCTAGGAGCATTCTAAGAAAACTGGATGAGCTTAGAGCATGGATTGATACCTGGAAATATGATGTTGTAGCTATTAGTGAAACATGGCTGCAGGAGGGGTGTGATTGGCAACTAAATATTCCTGGATTTCGTTGCTTCAGGTGTGATTTAATCGGAGAGACAAGAGGGGGAGGTGTTGCGTTGCTTTTCCGAGAAATTATTACAGCGGTGCTCTGGCAGGATAAATTAGAGGGCTCATCTAGGAAGGATATTTGGGTGGAATTGAGGAATGGGAAAGGTGTAGTAACACTTATATGGGTGTATTATAGACCAACTAATGGGGAGTGAGAATTGGAGGAGCAAATTTGTAAGGAGATAGCAGATATTTGTAGTAAGCACAAGATTGTGATTGTGGGAGATTTTAATTTTCCACACATAGACTGGGAAGCCTATACTGTAAAAGGGATGGATGGTTTGGAGTTTGTAAAATGTGTGCAGGATAGTTTTTTTGCAGCAATACATAGAGGTACCGACTAGAGAAGGGGCAGTGCTGGATCTTCTGTTAGAGAATGCAATAGGTCAGGTGATGGAGGTATGTGTTGGGGAGCACTTCGGGTCCAGTGATCACAATGCCATTAGTTTCAATATAATTACAGAGAAGGATAGGACTGGACCCAGGGTTGAGATTTTTAATTGGAGAAAGTCTAACTTTGTGGAGATGCAAAAGGATTTAGCAGGAGTGGATTGGGACAATTGTTTTATGGGAAGGATGTAATAGAGAAATGGAGGTCATTTAAAGGTGAAATTTTGAGGGTGCAGAATCTTGATGTTCCCGTTAGGTTGAATGGAAAGGTTAAACGTTTGAGAGAGCCATGGTTTTCATGGGATATTGGAAATTCGGTTAGAAAAAGAGAGATATCTACAATAAATATAGGCAGCATGGAGTAAATGAGTGCTCGAGGAATATAAAGAATGTAAGAAGAATCTTAAGAAAGAAATTAGAAAAGCTAACAGAAGATAAGAGGTTGCTTTGGCAAGTAAGGTGAAAATAAACCCTAAGGGTTTCTACAGTTATATTAATAGGAAAAGAATAGTGAGGGATAAAATTGGTCCCTTAGAAAATCAGAGTGGACAGATATGTGTGGAACCGAAAGAGATGGGGAGATTTTGAACAATTTCTTTTCTTCGGAAATCACTGAGGAGAAGGATATTGAATTGTGTAAGGTAAGGGAAACAAGTAGGTAAGTTAAGGAAACTATGACTACTAAAGAAAAGGAAGTCCTGATGCTTTTAAGGAATATGAAAGTGGATAAATCTCTGAGTCCTGACAGGATATTCCCTAGGACCTTGAGAGACATTAGTGTACAAATACCAGGGACATTGACAGAAATATTTCAAATGTCATTAGAAATGGGGATGGTACCGGTGGATTGGAGTATTGCTCATGTGGTTCCATTGTTTAAAAAGGGTTCTAAGAGTAAACTTAGCAATTATAGGCCTGTCAGTTTGACGTCAGTGGTGGGTAAATGAATGGGAAGTATTCTTAGAGATGGTATATATAATTATCTGGATAGACAGGGTCTGATTCAAAACAGTCAACACGGATTTGTGCGTGGAAGGTCATGTTTGACGAATCTTATTGAATTTTCTGAAGAGGTTACTAGGAAAGTTGACGAGGGTAAAGCAGTGAATGTTGTCTATATGGACTTCAGTAGGGCCTTTGACAAGATTCCACACAGAAGGTTACTTAGTAAGGTTCAATCATTGGTATTAATACTGACGTAGTAAAATTGATTCAACAGTGGCTGGATGGGAGATGCCAGAGAGAAGTGGTGGATAACTGTTTCAGGCTGGAGGCAGGTGACTAGTGGTGTGCCTCAGTATCTGTACTGGGTCCATTGTTGTTTGTCATATACATTAAAGTTCTGGATGATGGGGTGGTAAATTGGATTAGTAAGTATGCAGATGGTACTAAGATAGGTGGCGTTCTGGATAATGAAGTAGGTTTTCAAAGTTTGCAGACAGATTTAGGCCAGTTAGAAGAGTGGGCTGAACGATGGCAGATGGAGTTTAATGCTGATAAGTGTGAGGTGCTACATTTTGGGAGGAATAATCCAAATAGGACATACATGGTAAATGGTCAGCCATTGAATAATGCAGCAGAACAGAGTGAGCTAGGAATAATGGTGCACAGTTCTCTGAAGGTGGAATCTCATGTGGGTAGGGTGGTGAAGAAAGCTTTTGGTATGTTGGCCTTTATAAATCAGAGCATTGAGTATAGGAGTTGAGATGTAATGTTAAAATTGTACAAGGCATTGGTAAGGCTGAATTTGGAGTATTGTGTACAGTTCTGGTCACCGAATTATAGGAAAGATGTCAACAAAATAGAGAGAGTACAGAGAAGGTTTACTAGAATGTTACCTGGGTTTCAGCAGCTAAGTTACAGGGAAAGATTGAACAAGTTAAGACTTTATTCTTTGAAGTGTAGAAGGTTGAGGAGGGACTTGATAGAGGTAGTTAAAATTATGAGGGGGATAAATAGAGTTGACGTGGATAGGCTTTTTCCATTGAGAGTAGGGGAGATTCAAACAAGAGGACATGAATTGAGAGTTCGGGGGCAGAAGTTTTAGGGTAACACGAGAGGGAATTTCTTTACTCAGAGAGTGGTAGCTGTGTGGAACGAGCTTCCGGTAGAAGTTGATATTGTCATTTAAAGAAATATTGGATAGGTATATGGACAGGAGAGGAATGGAGGGTTATGGGCTGAGTGCAGGTCGGTGGGACTAGGTGAGAGTAAGCGTTCGGCAGGGACTGGAAGGGCCGAGATGGCCTGTTTACGTGCTGTAATTGTTATCTGGTTATATATGTATGAATATTGGGTAAGTAGTCTTTATAGGCTATTTAGTATAATGTATTGATATATTTTTTTCCTTGCAGTCTTTACTCTTATATGCAGATTAATAAAAATATTGGAAAGAAAACACTCTTTTAATATTGACCGAACCCGAGACATTGTATCCCATCTCTGGGCAATTTAAGGCCATGAAGTCGGCCGCACCAACTGCCCCCCCCACCGTCCGGATCACCGTGAATGAAGGACAGACTCTCCCATTCATTCCGCGATACACCCTCAAGCCCGGTGTAACGTTTTATGAGGACAAAAGCTCTTTTTTGGATCCAGAAGGAAAACAATATTCTGGCTATGCGATATTAACGGAGAGTGAAGTAATTGAACAGGCCTCCTTTGAAGCAGATGTCTCTGCCCAGAAGTCTGAGCTGTTTGCTCTGACTCGTGCCAGTAACCTAGCAACAGACAAAAGTGCAAGTACTTACACAGACTCCCGTTATGCATTTGGAATTGTGCGTGACTACGGGGCTCTGTGGGAACATGGGGATTCCTGACTTCCTCTGGCCACCCCATTAGTAAACAACTTACTCACCGCTCTACAGCTACCTTGAATTTTGGCTATTATTAAATGTGCGGCCCACACCCACATGTTCAACCAGGTAACTGAACACAATGCTTTAGTGAATAAGACAGAGAAATGTACGGCACAACCCTCGGTAGCTGTCGTCCCCTTGGGTTCCCGTCAAGCAACCTTCCGTGACTTAAGCAGAATGAGTTTGTCAGACGTGCAGGATGTACTTACTTTTCAGAAGGATGCCTCTGAGGAGAAGCACAAGCTGTGGTCCCAGATGGGGTGCCAGAAAGACCCGACCTAGGTTTCTGGATCACCCCAGCGGGACAGGTTAGTGTTCCTGCACAGTTTTTACCAATATAGGTTGATTATATACATAATTGTACACACCTGGGAAAGGAGGGAATGGTTGGTAATCTGTATCCTGCACTCCAGGTACCACTCCCTTGACAGGTGAAATTTTTTCCTGTCTACAAGTTGATTTGATTGAATTGCCTAGAGTACATTGCTATAGATACTGCTTAGTTATTATAGACGTGTTTAGTAGATGGATTGAAGCTTTTCCAACTACCAATAATACTGCTATGACTGTTGTGAAGATATTATTACGGGATATTAATTCCCAGAGACACTGAGCTCTGACGTTCCCACACTTTGTGGCAAAAGTAAACGAAGGGGTATGTAACAAACTAGCTATCAAGCAACAATTCCACTGTGTACACAACCCACGGGCCACTGGCATAGTGGAAAGAGCCAATGGCACTCTGAAGAGTAAATTGGCCAAACTAACAGCGGAGACTGGACTCACTTGGTTGAAGGTCCGACCACTAGCCAAATTCCACATGAGGGTTACCCCGCAGGGGAGAACGGGTTTGTCACCAGTTGAAATCATTTATGGACGGCCCATGAGGACACCCTGGACACCAAGACCTTCTGTACCACTGCTCCCAGAACGTCTACCAGCAAAATTGGATATGCATACCCTCGGGGAAGAGATGGGGAAATATATATGCCAACTAACCAAAATTCTCCAAGCATTACATTCACAGGTACAACAGGCTCACAAGGAAGAGAACTACCCCACAGAGAGGAGTGACTATCCCACCATAGAACCTGGGAATTTTGTCCCGATCAGAACTGGGATCGAGGGAAACTCGGACCTCGGTGGAGAGGACCATATCAGGTGATTCTGACCACTCCCACGGCTGTGAAACTGAAGGGGCAATCTCCGTGGATATATCGAACAGACTGCAAATGTGTTACTGAAGGAACTGAGTAGAAGGACTCTCTCGGACTAAAGGGAAATGTATTGGTTGATAGTGGACTGATGAAACCTTAGGTTTCCAGCCGTGGACTGTCATTTTAAGAGAAAGTGCCTGAGTAACATCATAACACTCATAACACCTAACTTTTGATTGTTTTGCATGAGTTGTTATATTACATGTAGATACAAATAAAGGTAGTGCTGTTAACATCAAAACCAGACTCCAGGTGTGGCCTATTGCTGCTGGTTCATTTAAACCGTTACGGGTATGTAATCGTGGTGTTCGTGTTTATGTCTTTGAGAGGGCTCACTACAGCATCCAGGGGTCCCCATGTTAACACCTTTCTGTCTCTTTGTCACACCGATACCAAACAGGTACAACTGGGGGCCTGCTGGGTTTGTGCTGAAATTGCACAGCATGCTCAAATTATGATTCCAATGTCAGTAATCCTGCTCAACCAGAGAGAGGAACTCTCAGCCTGTGCTTTCTCGGGGAAGTGAGGTGAGGAACTGTGGTCCCTCTTGCTGTCAGTGTTTAATTAATTTGGCTGCAGCACTTGAGGAGCTGGCCACAATACTGCAGGGGCCCTGACAGAAACACAGGGCCAAGTAACAGAAATATTCACTGAAATGATTGCAATCCGGCAAACGTATGGCTTTAGATTTTATCCTAGATGAGAAAGGGGGAACCTGTGCTATTATTGACACAGAATGCTGCACCTATATCCCTGATGAGTCTACTAACATTACATCCCCTCCAAGCACAATGCCCAGGAGAGTGACAGCATCAAGAAAGTAGGGCAGGAATTACACGGGTTCACCGAAGGATCGAAATGGTGCTCTTTGAAGGCCAGTTCGGTAATTTGTGGGGCATGCTGTTGCTTCATGGCCTAACAATTGTACATATCATTGTTATAATTATTGTTGTACGCTGTTTTTACCCACTGATAAGTCAATGCTGTACTTCATTGCTTTCTCTGTAAAAAAATTACTGCTTTGTTGATCATGTAATAATCAAAAGGATGGAGTGATAAAGTATGTAAAAGGGTTAACACCTTGTTAAAAAATAGCACCCTGTTTTCTGACAGAAACTGCTGATGATCAACAGATGTGCTAAGCCATGCTGAGTCATATTTCTTCTTGAGGGTAGCCAGCTATGGTTTCAGGATGGTTATCTCCTTGTGCACTCATGCGTAGAGATAGGACAGCTTCAGTCTGCTCTGTGTGTTTAAGCCATTAAGACTATTTAGTAATTTGACTTTAGGGGCTGTCATGTAGTAAATAACTTTGGCTACAGCCTGTCTTGTGTGGGGGGTATCTAGACAGATATATCTGTGGTGTAAGGGGAATTGTTGCTCAGTTAATGGATTGGGCAGGAAAAGTCATAGACTGTTTCTGTTTGAACAATTAACTGAGTAAGCCCTGGGTGCTTGGAATAAAGAGGTTGTACTTATACGGGGTCTCAGTGACTTTATCCAGTGATTTCCACAGAATGGGAGTGGTTTTAAAGGGCTGGGCTGCTGGAAGAACATCACTAGACCTGGATTGCATCTGGGTCTGACAGAGGAATAACTGGTTCTTCTGGGCACATTCAGTCTCACTCCAACTATTCCCTACCTTCCCTTGTACAGGTATGTAATGTCTAAAGGACCAGAGTTTGAGTAAATGAGACTCACCAAGCTTTCTCCTGACTGAATCACTGGAATCTCCGAGTCAGATGGGTTCCCTCAGTCTCCAGTTGATGCTCTCAGTCCTCGTTCATTTGTTGCTGTTCCCTCGTCTTCGGTCGTGGTTTGCTTCCAGTTGGGGATTTTTCTTCCAATAAATCTCTCACTGGATCTAACTTTAAATTGAAAGATAATGAAGCACAGTAACAATAAAAAAGAGAACCAAACATTTCTGCTTAATGGTTCTAAAAACAAAACTCACCGAAATCTAAATATTGAAGGCAAATACACAGTAGTGATCTCAGTGAACCTTTTATTCTCCCTCATACGTCACAAAACAATATGGGATAAGCAGGAGCCATCATTCAGTCATGGTGAGACATAAGACACAGGAACAGAATTAGGTGATTCGATTCATCTGGTCTGCCCCACCACTCAACCATGGCTGATTTTTATTCCAACACCATGTTCCTGCCTTCCCCCTGTAACCCTGTAGCTACTTAGCAATCTGGAATATATTAATCTGTCATAAATATACCCAAATGGCAGGCTCAAACAAACTCTGCGGGAACAAATGCCATACTTCAGACATCTTTTGGCCAAAATAATTTTCTCAACTCAATTTTAACAGGAAGCATCTTTATTCTGAGACTGTGCTGTCAGATCACAGACTCTCCGTCTGATGGAAACATCCTCTCCTTGTCCACGGTATCCAGGCTTTTCAGCATTCAGTACGTTTACTTAACCGTACATCTCCCCACCACACCACCATCCCTCTGAACTCCATTGAGCACAGGTCCAGAACCATCAGATGCTCCTCATACATAACACTGATCATTCCTGAGATTATTCTTGTAAACCTTGTTGGCAACAACTGTACTGAACACATTTCCGGGAATAACAGATAAATTGGTACCAGGATAATTTTCAGGGAAAAGTTGTGCTTTCTTAACTGTTCTACTATCACAGAACGAGCCAATTCCATTTCCAGGTTTAAACAAGTCCGTTTCAGGAAATATAAGCCATTGCAGGGTGAATGTAATAAATAGAAACTGGAATTACCAGAAACGCTCAGCAGCTGAGGAACAGCTGTGGGGAGAGGAACAAACTTTACAATTCAATTAAAAACGTTCGTCAGAATGACCTCAAACCTTTTCAGATGTTAGTGCAGATCTCCAGCAACTTGAGATGCTGCCTGATTTCCTGCGAGTGACAGTGAGGGGGGATTTCCAAAAACAGTTTGAACACCAAACTCACGGGTCTACTTCTACTGTTCTAAACAACGGGGCAGCCCATCCGGGGACTGTCCACCCACACCACGTGATCTTACGTCAAAAGCGGAGGGCGGGGCAGATCGGGGCACACCGCCTCACGTGACCCGTTGGCAGGCTTTCCATTTCATTTAGAAACATAGAAAATAGGAAATAGGTGCAGGAGAAGGCCATTCGGCCCTTCGAGCCTGCACCGCCATTCAGTATGATCATGGCTGATCATCCAACTCAGTACCCTGTACCTGCTTTCTCTCCATACCCCCTGATCCCTTTAGCCACAAGGGCCGTATCTAACTTCCTCCTAAATATAGCCAATGAAGCGGCCTCAACTGTTTCCTGTGGCAGAGAATTCCACAGATTCACCACTCTCATTTCTACGGAAACTAACAGCCTGGGCTCCTGGTTTGCATCGTTCAATGCCGATCCAGTGAAGCTGACACATTTCTGACGAGCCCAGATGACTGGGTACTAAATGAGTAATCGGCCCTCAGGGCCAACATCGGATCTCCCCGGTCGGGATCGGTCTCAATACTCACCGACGCAGACAGTGATACCGACCCGCGGCTCTCGGCGATAATCCTTTAGCGACCCCACAGACGATCCATTCCTGCGCTGAGCGGAAAGGAAACACGGTCACACGGAGACAGTGAGCATGCGCGAATAGATTGTTACATCATCCGGAGGGCGGGGCCTCGGAAACAGTCGCGCAGATGCTGCCCGTCTGTGGTTAAATGGGAAGGACAAACGTAATCACGTGACCGGTGGGGTCTCCCACCCCAGGAAAAATATATCGTCTGTCCACTCTATCTTTTCCTCTCGTAATCTTGTAAACGTCCATCCAGTCTCACCCCAGCCTGCGCTACTCGACAACAACATTTTGTCCAACGTTTCGCTATCGCTCATACTCTCCAATCCAGGCAGTATCCCGGTAAACCGCTTCTGCACCCTCTCCAAAGCCCCGACATCCTTCCGAGAATGGGGGCGAACAGAACTGTATCAAACACTCCAGATGAGGTCTAACTAGTTTTATAAAGCTGTGTTACGAACTGTAACGTTTTAGAAGCGAACCAGCAGCAACAGAGATCACACTGGAGTCTGATTTTAATGTTGAAACCACTCACTTTATTAGTATCTACTTACAGTAACTTAATGAAATAAAGATAACACTGTTATGTATGTATGAGTAAATATAACTCCCGAACTATCGAGCCTGAGCGAACAAAGCTTAGAGTGTTGAGATGGTAAAGTAGGAAAGTTCAGGAATCCTTTAGCTGTACCCGCCTTGATGCTTGCAAGGGCCGATACAGAATCGCGACATATCACAAAATTACTATCCTGCTCACTCCGTTCTAGTGCTAACAATATGGCAAACATTTCACCTGCATAAACACTCAAGCAATCCGGCATTCTCTTGCTAATTTCCACTTGATAACTTGGCACAACAATTGCAGACCCTGTTGCACCCGTTTCTGGATCCTTTGATCCATCCGTAAAAAATCTGTACGTCTTTATATTTACATTCCCTATACCTATAATATTCATGAGTATATCAGCTGCTTTATTACTGCATTTGATTTTAAGCAACTCCAAATCCACAGAGGGATTTTCTAATACCCAGAAAGGTAATACAGGCCACACCACACTTGGACAAAACTTTTTATCTTATACAGGAGAGCCGTTTGCTCTCCTGTCCAGCCAAAACTTTCTTTTTGTGTCCTTTCCATTTCCCAGCATGTCTCCAACACCCTTTTTGTAGGATGGCTATCACCATGCCCCCTTTCGTTAATCCAGTAACTGGCCTCCAGTAGTTTATGTCGCAGCCCCAGTGGCAATTCATTTGCTTCAACTTGGAGTGCACACACTGGGGAAGTTCCAACTGCTCCCAAGCACACCCTTAGAGCCCGAGTTTGCACGATATCCACTTCCGCTAACACAGATTTTGCTGCTGACCTGTATACAATGATACCATATTCTAATCTTGATCTTATTAATACTTCAGTGATGTAAAATCAGCACCCCATTCCAAACCAGCAAGACACCTCATGACATTTATCACATTTTTACATTTAGCAACTACATATCTAACATGTTTTCTCCATGTTAATCTCAAGTCAAAGTGCACTCCCAAAAACCAAAAACTTTCAACTCTCTCCAGGTTACTTCCATACAGAGTCAGATAAAGTCCCCTGATATTTTTCCTTGTAAAGAACAGGTTTTTTGTCCTCTTCACTGAAAATTTAACACCCCACTTTGTCCCCCACTCTTCAATTTGATTAATTCCATCTTGCATTTTCAGAACTATATGTTCAATATTTCTCCGTCTTTCCCACAAAGCCCCATCATCTGCAAACAAAGACCTTCCCACATCCGTTGGTATATTTACGAATATATCATTTATCAAAATGGAAAATAAATTTGGACTCACTACACTCCCCTGAGGCATCCCGTTTTCTACAACATACTGGCTTGATAGCTCTGATCCTATCTCCACCTGAATAGTTCTCCCATTTAAAAAGTCCTTAACCCAATTGAACATTCCCCCCGATTCCCATTAAATGCAGCTGAAGAGCCCCTCCTTCCATAACATATCATCAGCTTTCTTAACATCAAAAATGACTGTAACCACTGTCTCTTCATTTACTTGTGCTTTTCTTATTTCATCCTCTAGACACACCACTGGATCCATAGTTTTCCTTCCTTTCCTGAACCTGCTTTGATACGTAGCCACCATACCTCTACTTTCCAGAAAGTACACTAACCTCTCATTTATCATACGTTCCATAAGTTTACATATATGAGATGTCAAGGCAATTGGCCTGTAATTTCCTGGCCTGCTGGCATCTTTTCCAGGTTTCCTTATTGGAATAATTATTGCCACTTTCCAGCTCCCTGGTATTCTCCCTTCATCCCAGACTTTGTTATACTGAAGCAGTAGTTTCTCCAGACTTCCTTCACTCAGGTATGTTATCATACTATAGCACATTTCATCCTTACCTGGTGCAGTCTCTCCTGTTCTATCTCGTGCCCTTCTTAATTCTCCCATGCTAGAAGGGACATCTTACACACTGTCAAGGTTAGTTTTCCTATGAAAAGCCTCCATATTTCCATCTTTTGTTCTCTCTCTACTTCTTCTTCCCTTCTCAGACAAATTATCAGAACTATGTACCATAACAAAAGTACTGACAAACAACTCTGCCTTTTCCATGTTTGTCACTGCAGTCACATTTCCATTCACCAGAAATGGGTACTTCCACTCTCTCCTGTTCACTGCCATCCTTCTTATCATTTCTCCCCCCCCCCCCCCCTACCCACACCTCTCCTACTTGGGTTGTGCTTCTGATTGAATCACAATACTTTTTCCAGTGTGTCCTTTTAGCATGTCTTATTGTCCTCCTCACTACTGCCTGAGCTTGTTTGTACTGAATCGTATATTGGAAGTTATACGTTACTTTAACCAATTTAAAAGCCTTATTTCCATTTCTCACTGCTTCCTTACAATTATCATCCCACCATGGCATTACTCTCTTCTTTGTTCCTCCTTTACTTTTAGGAATGGATTCTAATGCAGCTGATGTTATACCTTGTTTTAATATGCTGTCAAGTGTTTCTATGTCCATCTCACCACTGACCCAACTTAGATATCTATCACTTTTTCCAGAAACTTCTCCCAATTGGCTTTCTCAAGGATCCACTTACCACCTATATTCTCTGTGACCCATGAGGCAGAAATATTTATCTTGCACCAGATTGAGTAATGATCACTCCCTACAGTTCCTTCTTGTTATACTAATCACTCACATACTGAAGCAATAGAGTCTGATACTAATGTAAGATCAAGCACAGATTGACCCACTCATCCTGTCTCTTGACTTAACTGTACACTGAGTTATCATTTACCTCTTCCCATTTTAACCCTATCATACCCAAATGGTGCTGTGCAGCTTTCAGAATAATTTGAATCCTTTCAGCTTTAGATTTGATCTCACAAGTTGCATTTATCACTCCTGCTATAAAGATCACCAATTTCTTCTTCTCTAGTCATGCATTCTTCTTATCTTGCCTTTCTTTAGCTGCCACATGCTCACTCAATCATTTTCTTCTGTCCTGCCAACTTGACTGCCTCAGCATATGAGACTTTTTCCTTTACCCTTATCTTCTGCACCTCCATCTCTTTTTGCACCACTTCAGTACACTACACTATGGTTACCTCCACAATTACAGCACTTTACACCCACTCCCTCTCCATATTTTCCATAGTCATGTTCCCCACCACACCTAGCACATCTTCTCTTTCCTTTGCACACTTTGGCCACATGCCCAAACTCCTGGCGATTGTAACACCTCAGATTTTGGTATATCTTCTCTCACATTGTATCACAGAAATCAAAAATATAACTCCTTTGGAGGCACCTTATCCTCAAATTCTACGGGAACAGTTTCAGTCTCCCTTTGTCATTCTTTTCGCACTCTTCACTGAACTATTCCTCACCCTTAAGTTCGCCACTAGCTCCTTCATATTAACACTGAGGGGAAACCCAGACATCACCCCCTTGCAACCATTGACCCTTTGTGCTCCAACAACCGTGGACACTTTGACTTTCCCAACATTAGTCACCTTCATTGCCTTCTCCATCTGCTCTTTAGTTTTACATCCTATCAGCAGGTTTTCATCTCCTAAGATTCTCACATGGCTCAATCCCCTACTGGCCCTCTGATGGTTTTTGTTAGATTGAGCGGATTGATTTTCTTTACTCCCCGTTCCCCCACAAATATTACAACTACATTTAGCAAATGTGCCCTCAGGCCCTTCTCCTCAACTTCTCATCCCTCATTTTCCCATCCACCTACACTAGACCCACCTCCTTTCTTTCTCTTCCAACCCATCACCTTCCTATTCTTAGTCCTTCTCCCCACCTCTTCCCACTCAAACTCCATGACGCTGCCGTTGCCAACTGTCTCCCTCACTGCCATCCTATTGGAGTTTGCAAGGGACCATGTACGAATATCATTCCAGACCTATACAGGCCATCGGTCAATATTCCCACAGAATGTCCCTCACAACAACCCAGCCCCACAGCAAAAATTACCAGCAAATGAAGCTCTCTCTCTCTCTCTCCCCGTCTTGTTTTACAGCAGTTGGCACCCAGCTTAATGGTGCATTACCGCCAACTTCTGCTCCGGAGTATGCAATAGACTCAGATTCTAAATCCCTTCACCCAGTCACACACATACACATACCCTAACCTATGCTTTATCCTCCCACCTTTAGCCATCCTGGTACCCTATTCCTGTTTATCCATCATATCCTATAAAAAATACCTGTACCCCTTAAGAAAGCTAAAAATACCCTGACCTGTGTTCTCTCACCCATGCCCAGCAACCCTTTTAATGTGAATTCCTGCACCCCCAATTCCCTTAGATTAATTCTCATCATCTCTCTCTGTATCCCATACTTCCTGCAACTCAGAACTACATGTTCTACTGACTCCTCTTCCTGACATTCCGCACACAATCCTGTCTGGTGTTTCCCTATCAGTTTCAATGTTTGGTTTAGTGCACAGTGTCCCAGCCTTAACCTAGACCACACAATCTCCTCTCTTCTGTATCTACTTCCTACCCTAGTACCTGCAACACTTTTTTGTATTTGATATAAATGCCTCCCTTTCCCCTCCCTGTCCCATCTTTCTTGCCACATTTGGTTAATTTTTTCCCTGATTACACACTTAACCTCTGCTTTACTGATACTAATATGTATTTCTATATTTTCTTTCTTTATTGCCCTCTTTGCCAACTCATCCACCCTTTCATTGCCCTTCACCCCTACATGAGCTGGAACCCATAGAAATTTAACCTGACCTCCCTGATTTGCAACTCTTGTGACTGACTGAAGGACTTTATCAAGTACACCTTGTCAGCTGTTTGAGTGAGAAGACCTTAAACTTGCTAGTACTGAAGATGAATCTGAGCATATCAACACTTTGACTAGTTTAGTTTTCTCCACCCAACGCAATGCAACCAACACTGCCATCATCTCCACTGTATACACCGCTAACTTATCAGATGTTCTTCTGCTGATTGCAATTGCTTTTGCTGGTGTAGCCACCCCAAACCCTGTCACTACTGTCTCAGGTTCCTAAGCACCATCTGTATAGACCTGAGTATAATCACATGACAGTTAAATGCACTTACCAAATCAGTATAGACCAAATCAGTATAGACCAAATCTGTATATACCTGTGTATAATCACATGACAGTTAAATGCACTTACCAAATCAGCTTTATACTTCCCTTTCCTTTTTACCTCTAACAAATGCCAGTCTACATCAGGCCATACCAGCTTCCATGGAGCTACAACTGGATAAACTACTGAAGGACTTATCCTTAGATCAAACACTCCACATGATCTAGCAATATCATTCGCTACCCGACTAAAGTTTTCCCTCTGAAACCTCCCATTTTCCCAGGACTCCTGCAACACTCCTTTAGCAGGGTGAGTACCATTGTGTCTCTGCAAATTAACCCAATAGTTTGCCATCAATTGCATCCTTCTTAATTCCAAAGGCATTACTCCCATTTCTACCTGCAGAACTGATACTGGTGATGTTTTAAAAGCCACACTGCACACTGTCAAAACCTGAGCCTGAATCACACCCAGTTTCCTTATAAGAGACCTAGCTGCTGATCCATATGCTACACTTCCATAATCCAACACCGATCTTACTAAAGCCGCATACATTCTCTTCAATGCTGAACAACTTGCTCCCCATTCCCTACCAGTCAAGCACCTCATCACATTTATTACTTTTTTACATTTCTCCTCAACTTTCCTGATATGGTCTGCCCATGTTAATCGTGAATCAAATATAACTCCCAGAAATTTATATGATCCAACCCTTTCTAATTCAATCCCATACATCCTTAACTTCTTCCCCACTTCAATTCTTTTCCTAGTGAAAAATACAGTTTGAGTTTTTTCCACTGAAAATCTACATCCCCAATCGTAACCCCACTCCACCACTTCATCAATTGCTCCTTGTAGTTTTCTGATTATATGCTCCGTGTTCCTGCCTCTTTTCCACAAGGCCCCATCATCCACAAACAGTGATCTACCTATATCCACTGGTACCTTTGTGAAGACACCATTGATCATAATGATGAAAAGTAACGGGCTAATCACACTACCCTGAGGTGTGCCATTTCCCACTATGTACTGTTTTGATAATTCTGATCCAATCCGAACTTGAATTTTTCTACCAAACAAAAAATCTTTAATCCAATTAAAAACTCTACCCCCAACCCCCATCTTGTGCAGTTGTGCACTTCCTTCCACATCATATCATAGGCTTTTTCAATGTCAAAAAACACTGTAGCTACTGATTCTTTATTGGCCTGGGCCTTTCTTATTTCAGTCTCTAACTTTATCACTGAGTCCATGGAATTCCTTCCCTTCCTAAAACCACTCTGATAACTTGCCAGCATTCCTCTTTTCTCAAGATCATATGATAACCTTTCAGTTATCATCCTTTCCATGACCTTACATATATTTGATGTTAGTGCTATTGGCCTGTAGCTAGTGGGTTTGGACAGATCCTTGCCCGGTTTCCTTACTGGAATTACTACTGCTTCTTTCCATGCACTTGGTAATCTTCCCTCCTCCCACACTCTGTTATAAAAATGCAGTAACTTCAAGAGCACTCCTTCTCCTAGATTTTTTAGCATAACATAGCATATTAGATCTTTCCCTGAGGAGGTTGGTCTCGATCTCTTTATTGCTCTCACCATTTCTGCCAAAGTAAATGGATCGTCAATCATATCATCTGTTTCTTTCCTCCTGTTTAACACGCCTGGGTATTGACTCATTGTACTTACTCTTCTCCTTCTCCCTTCTTCAGACAAATTTTCTGAACTATGTATCTTTACAAATGACTTAGCCATGGTCTCAACCTTATCCCTGCTGGAGACTGCTGTTTCCTCTTCAGATATCATTACTGGATACTCCCAATCCCTTCTATCTCCCCCCATCCTCTTAACCATTCCCCATACCTCTCCCACAGGCATTGTTCTTCCTATTTTGTTGCAAAAACTCCTCCAACTTGCCCTTTTAGCTTGATGTATAGTTCTTCTCACCACTGCATGTGCCTTCTTATACTGAATCAAATGCTGCATATTATGGGTTCTTTTAACTAGCCTGAATGCTCTATTTCTGTTTTTTACAGCCTGACAACTTCCTCTGTCCACCATGGCACTATTTTTCTATTCATCCTATTTTTACTCCTGGGTATAGATCCTTCTGCTGCCATAATAGTTGCTGAGGTCACCTGAATGTTCAATTCATCCATATCTCCGGAAATGTCAATCTTTGTCAATGCTTCTTCATTTAACCTCTGGAACTTACCCCAATCTGCTTTTCCAAACACCCACTTTGGGACTCCCCCACCTGGACTTATTTCAACTCTTTCACCCACTGAACATAAAACTGGTTAGTGATCACTGCCTACTGTTCAAGCTGTCCAAACTCCCCAGTTATTAATGCCAGCCAAGACATGAGACACTAACATAATATCCAATACCGACTCAGTTCCTGTTGTTATGTTATCCTTGTTCCTCTACCATCATTTATACATACCAAATCCCTTTCTTCCATCAAATCTTCAATTACCGTTCCATTTGAATCTGTAATCGGATCCCCCCATATTGTGCTGTGAGCATTGAAATCTGCACGCCGCACTACTTTATGTCTATTTTGTCCTTGTATCCTTGGTAGGCTGTCCAAATCCAACCTTTTACATAGATTGTAGTGGTTAATTATAACCACTCCCTCCCCTCTCTCCCATATTTCCACCACTATATATTCCTGATCATCTCCTTTTTCTAGTACTCTATACGGTATACCTTGCTTGATTAACATAGCACAACTTCCTCTTCCCCCTAGATTTCTATCTTTCCTTATCATTGTATACCCATGTACCACAAAGTCTAAAGCTGGTTTCAACCAAGTTTCCTGAATACACACTACATCCGGTTTTACAATCATTTCCTTAATAAAGTCCTTAAATTCCTGGCCATTAGCCAGTAAACTCCTTGCATTCCATTGCAAAAGAATCACCATAATGAGTATTAACCAACCTATGATACTTGGTGGCTTGACTGATCAGTGAGGTTCTCCCTCACTTCTTCCCATGTCAGTCCTGCTAACGCTAAATGGTTTACTGCTGCTTTGACCACCAGCTGAATGTTGTCACTTTTTGACTTTACCTCTACCGTACTATTAATGACTCCTGCAATGAATGTTACTAGAGCTTTTTTTTCCACGTAAATCCTGTCATTTACTCTTTGCTGCATCTCTTGCACCCCTATTGCTCTCTGGTCATTAGGAGCATTATTCTGTTCTCTTGACATTCTTACAGCTTCTGCATAAGTGATCTTTCTTTTCAATCTTATTTCTTGAATTTTAGTCTCCCGTCTCATAACCTCACACCTACTATATGCCACATTATGAGCTCCTCCACAATTACAGCATTTTGGTTGCACTCCTGTTCCGCACTTTCCATATTCATGATCATCCCCACAACTAGCGCATCTCCTCTGCCTTTTACAGGTTTTAGCTATGTGTCCAAACCTTTGACAATTATAGCACCTCAATGGCTTTGGCGCATATACCCTTACTGGGTAACTCATGAAACCCAGGAACACTTTCCTTGGAACTCTTTCTTCTTCAAATTCAATCAGTACTGTTACACTTTCCTCTTTCATTCCCTCCTTTGTTGTTTTCAGTCTTAGAACATTAATTACTTTCCCCCCTTTGATATTCCTCTTCAACTCCACCATGTTTATACTCATTGGTACACCTATGATCACTCCTTTACAAACACCATTTCGTGCTCCCACACTCCCTGTATATTCTACATTGCATTTTCCTATCTCTTTTAGCTTGAGTGTTTTCTCAAGTTGTTCCTCATTTGCACATCTTACCAATAGATTGCCATCATTAAGGACTTTTGCAAATACTATTTCCCCTATCTTATTTGCCAAAGTTGTTGTTAGCACAAACGGGTTAATTTTCTTCATGTGTCCTTGCGTCTTCTCATTAAACCTAATTATGACAACACCTCCTCTCTGAACTTGTTCACCTTCCTCACTTTCAGAACTCTCTCCATTGTCATTTCTTATTCTTTTATTCCCTTTTGTCTCGGTTTTCATTCATCTGTCCCCTCAGTATCTCCTTATTCCCTTTATTTCTCCCTTCACAATAACCCATTTCTGCCCAGCTGCCTACCTCTGATCCCAAATCCCTATCCTACTCCTTTCCCACTCTCTTTCCCTCAACAAGTTCCAAACCACTTTCACACATGCACCACAGCAAATGAAGCTGAGCCCAGGAGCTATTTATGCAGCCAGCCCAAAATGAGAATCAGGTGCCTCAATTCGAGCACCCACCAGAACAAGGGAAAACTGGAAAACCTGGAATATGTAGCTCTGGACCAGACCGTGAACTGGATTGCAAACTTTACAGACCGGACCATGACACTACTATGTAAATTAAATCTCTTATCCATTCACACACACAAGTTAAAAAACTATTTTTCAATCAAACCATTGCTATCATTCCGCAAACATACCCACAGTGAACTACGTGCATTGACTTCTCCACAACATACAACCCTCAGTGCATGCGAACTGCATATACTTTCTCACAAATCAATAGAAAGTTTCCCACAAAGATTGTAAAAAAATAACCACTTTAATACTCCTACCAGCCGAATCAAATATTTCGACAAGTTCCTCACATGTTTCATCCACAATCACAACTTTGCAGCCTGCCCCTTTCCTTAAAAAACTGGCAATGCTACCCCTCTACCAACTAACCTGTCAAGCCTAACGACATTATCATCCTGCACAGGAAAACTTAAAATGTGTAAAACCAGGTTTCCTCAATACATGTCGCATCAGGAGAATCTGACAAATCAGAAATAAATTTCTTAAAGTCTTGTTCATGAGAAATCAGTCTTCTCGCATTACGCTGCAATATTTTAATCCTATTATTTACGTTCACAAGTAGACTGGGATACAGATAACAACACACACAAAATGCTGGTGGAAGACAGCAGGCCAGGCAGCATCTATAGGAGAAGTACTGTCGACATTTCGTCAGGTTTCGGCAGCTTTCACAGTAATTCTAATTTCCTCAGTACAACGAGATGTCTGAGCAGTACAATTCACCACATCCGTTATAAACATCACAAACTTAATTTTATCCAGAAGTAAAGCGTCTCTATTGATGTCACAGTCGACCCTAACTTGGGCCAATCCAAGTCCTGGCCACGTATTAAGCTAACATACATCCACCATACCTGCAAGTACCATGGTCGGGTGACCTGTATTAACCAACCTTTGCCCCCTCAGGCACAATGCATCCTATTAATCTTACAACCAAACAATGTAAAAAAAAAACATTGTTTAGAGACAAGGTGATTAATTTCTTTTACACAATTCAGCACTTTTAGCTTGATCTCAGGCATGTTATCCGGTAGACCAGAGTCAAATGTTGTTCTCCCGTTATCTAGTATCAAGGGTCAATCACCCCAACAACATAACAGGCCCACAAATTCCTAATTATTAACCATTTCTCTGCCGTGCCAATTTTCATACCCAGACACCTACCCATGCACCATACACTTATCTATACAGCAAAATGGCCTACTCCTGCTCCTATTTCTTATGTTCTTATGTTTTTTTCACTGTCTTCACCACTTTCCTCACCATGGCCTGTGCCCTTTTATACTTAATAAGATCACTCGGAGACTGATACTTCTCAACGTTCCTAAATGCCTTGTTTCTCTCCCTAATTGTCTCCGCACACTCCTCGGTCCACCATGGTACAACCTTTCTCCTATTAATTACCTTTGTAATGGGAATCACTTCCCATGCAGTTTGCTGAACAACTTGGCATAACCTTTCATTGCAAAAGTACGCATCTTCCTCAACATTCTGTAGCAGTTCCAGGACTACTATGAACAATAAATCTCATACTCATTCAGGCACACAAGTTGAGAAAATCTTCGACAATGAAACCACTGCCATCATTCCGCAAACATCCCCACAGTGAACTATGGCCATTAAAATCTCCACACTGTGCAACCCTAAGTGAGCGAGAACTACATATACTTTCTCAGAAATCAATGGAAAGTTTTCCACAATGATTGTAAAAATTAACCACTTTTATACACCTTCCTGCTGAATCCAATATTTCGACTACAAGTTACTTGTACACTTTATTCACTTTCACAACTCTACACCCTGCCCCTTTCCTTATAAAACTGGCAACACCACCCCTCTACCAACCAACCCATCATGACCACTAACAATATAACTGCACAGAAAAATGCCTTTAAATGTGCAAATTCCAGTTTCCTCAATACAAATAACATCAGGAGAATCTGACTGACAAATCAGAAATAAACTTCTTAAAGTCTTGACCATTAGAACTCAGGCTTCTTGCATCCCATTGCAATATTTTTAATCCCATTATATACCTTCACAGGTAGACTGGGGCACAGAATATCCCACCCATCAGAGCTCCTCATTACAGATCGTAAAGAGCACCAAATTTCTTGGTGTCCACCTGACACAGAATCTCACCTGGTCCCTCAACACCACCTCCATAACAAAGAAAGCCCAGCTGCATCTTACTTTTTGCGATGGCTGAGAAAAGTCCATCTCCCACCCCCATCCTCATCACATTCTACAGTTGTATTGAGAGCATCCTGAGCAGCTGCATCACTGCCTGGTTCGGAAATTGCACCATCTCGGATCGTAACGGATATCCCTGCAGCGGATAGTGAGGTCAACTGAGAAAATCATCAGAGTCTCTCTTCCTGCCATCACAGACCTTTACACTACACGCTGCATCCGCAAAGGAAACAGCATTAGGAAGGACCCCGCGCACCCCTCGTACAATCTCTTCTCCCTCCTGCCGTCTGGGAAAAGGCTCTGAAGCATTCGAGCTCTCACGACCAGATTATGTGACAGTTTCTTCCCCCAAGCTATCAGACTCCTCAATACACAGAAGCCTGTCCTGACACCTTGCCCTACTGTCCTGTTCATTATTTATTGTGATGCCTGCACTGTTTTGTGCACATTATGTAGTCCTGTGTAGGTCTGTAGTTTAGTATAGCTTTCTCTGTGTTGTTTTGTTTTATTATCACATAGTACAGTCTAGTTTTTTGTACTGTGTCATGTAAACCATGGTCCTGAAACACGTTGTCTCATTTTTATTATGCACTGTACCAGCATTTATGGTTGAAATGACAATAAAAGCTGACTTGACTTGACTTGACTTCAACTACAGCTTCCCACATAACACCAGTTACACCAAGATACCTTTCTGCAGCTTTCAGAATAATTTTAGTTTCCTCATTAGGACGAGATGTCTGATCAGTAGAATTCACCACATCCGTTATAAACATCAGAAATTTCATTTTATTCAGCAGTGAAGTATCTTTAATGAGAGAACTGTGATGACAACATATATCCACAGATGTCACAGTCTGTTCTCTGACTGGGAACACTTTATCAAATTTATCAAATTTACGTGCTCTACTTGCTGGAAATATCTAAAAAAATGAAATCTAGGCAAATTATATTTATTAGATAATTGCTCAAAGGACATAAAACAATTGTCCAAAAATAAATCAGAAAATCTTAGTATTCCTTTAGTTTTCCGAGCCGAATAAGCTTGATCTATAATGGAAGGGTGGAAAAAGCAATTATTTTAATAGGACTATTTAAAACAAATTGAGTCAACCCGAAAAGTTTCCGAAATTGAAACCATATACGTAAAGTATGTTTAACTATCGGGTTGTCAATTCGTTTCGGCAATTTAGAAAGAGCAAAAGGGAGAGAAGTCCCTAAAATAGAACCCAGAGCATAACCTGGTACCGATTTAATTTCCAAACTCACCCAATGAGGGCCAAAAGATTCACCCCAGTCTTTCAACCAACATAACAAATATCTAATATTAACTGCCCAATAATAAAATCTGAAATTAGGTAATGCTAACCCACCTTCCTTCTTTGTCTTCTGTAAATATATTTTACCTAACCTGGGATGTTTATTCTGCCATATATATGAGGAAATTTTTGAATCAACATTAGTAAAAAAAAGATTTCGGAATAAAAATTGGTACCGCTTGAAAAATATATAAAAACTTAGGTAAAATAACCATCTTAATAGCATTAATCCTGCCTATTAGAGATAGAGATAATGGTGACCACTTAGTAAACAAGCCTTTATTCTGATCAATTAAGGGTAGAAAATTAAACCTAAAGAAATCTTTATGGTTTTTTTGTGATTTTGATCCCTAAGTAAATAAAAGAGTCATTAACTAATTTAAAAGGTAAATTTCCATATATTGGGACCTGTCTATTCAAAGGAAACAATTCACTCTTATTAAGATTTAACTTATACCCAGAAAACTCACTAAATTAAGCCAACAATGATAGAACTGCTGGAATAGATTTCTCAGGGTTAGAAATGAATAATAATAAATCATCTGCATATAAGGATAACATGAATATTTGTCCCACGATTAATACCCAAAATATCCTGTGATTCTCTGATGGCAATTGCCAACGGTTCTAAAGCAATGTTAAATAGTAATGGGCTCAGAGGACATCCTTGTTTAGTGCCCCGAAATAAGCGAAAAAAAGGAGATCTTTGATTATTAGTAAACACTGAGGATAGTGGAGTGTGATAAATCAGTTTAATCCAAGAAATGAATGTCGGACTAAAATTAAACTTCTCCAACACATTAAATAAGTAAGGCCATTCAACTCTATCAAATGCTTTCTCCGCATCTAATGAAATCACGCATTCTGAAGTGCAATGTGAGGGAGTATAAACAATATTCAGTAATCTCCTAACATTGAAAAAAGAATAGCGATTTTTAATAAAACCAGTTTGATCTTCTGAAATAATGTTGGGTAATACCTTCTCTAACCAGGATGCCAGTAACTTGGAAAAAATCTTGGAGTCTACATTCAATAAAGATATTGGTCTATAGGATGCACAGTCAGTAGGGTCTTTATCTTTCTTCAATATTAAAGAAATGGAAGCTCTATAAAAAGATTGTGGCAAATTCCCCAATCTAATTGCTTCCTCAAAAACCCTACATAACCAAGGAGAAAGAGTAGCGGAAAAACATTTAAAAAAATTCTACTGTATACCCATCTGGACCTGGTGCTTTCCCAGAATTTATTGAGGAAATAACCCCTTTAATTTCTGCATCCGTAATAGGAGTATCTAATATTAAAAGATCATCAGATGATAATCTTGGGAAATCTAATTTCCCAAGAAAATCACACATGGTATTACGATCCTGACGGAATTCAGATTGATACAGGGAGGTATAGAAGTCTTGAAATGACTTATTTATCTCATCATGGTTAACTGTCAAATCCCCATTCTGCTGACGAATCTTAGTGATTTGGCGTTTAACCAAAGCATTCTTCAACTGACTAGCTAACAGTTTACCTGATTTATCACTATGTATATAAAAATCAGATCTGGTTTTCATTAATTGATTTTCAATCGGAGATGTAAGTAATAAACTATGTTCCATTTGAAGTTCAACCCTTTGTTTGTAAAGCTCCTTACTAGGAGTGATCGAATATTTCTTATCAATCTCTTTAATTTTATCGACCAATAAAAGAGTTTCCTTCTTAATGCGTTTTCTCAAACCAACGGAGTAAGGGATAATCTGTCCACGTATATACGCTTTAAAAGTGTCCCAAAGTGTTCCGCAAGAGATATCATCCGTGGAATTAGTTGAAAAGAAGAAAGCGATCTGTTCCTTCATAAATTTAATAAAGTCTGGATCTTGCAGTAAGGTAGAGTCAAATCGCCATTGTCTAACATTAGAAGCTGTATCCGTAAATTTAATAGAATGTTTTAATGGAGCATGGTCAGAGATAGCTATAATATCATAATTACAACCAATTACCAATGGAATAAAACAAGAGTCAATAAAAAAAATCAATCCTTAAATAAGAATGATAATCATGTGAGAAAAAAAGAAAACTCTTTATCATTAGGATGCCGAAATCTCCAAATATCAAAAACTCCATTACCAGTCAAAAAGGAGTTAATACAAGTGGCCGACTTATTGGGTAAAGTCTGAATAGATAAAGATTTATGCATCAAAGGATTTAAACAACAATTAAGGTCACCACCCATTATTAATTTATATTCTTTTAGATTGGGTAAGGAAGTAAATAAGGACTTAAAAAATCAGGACAATCCACATTTGGAGCATAAACATTAACCAAAGCAACCTTTTTATTACAAAGTAAACCCATAATTAACAAAAATCTACAATTTGGATCCGAAAAAATATCGTGTTGAACAAATGCAATAGAGGAGTCAATAAAAATAGAAACTCCTCTTCCTTTGGCATTCGAATTTGAATGATACTGTTGACCCCGCCAAGACCAAAAAAAAAGCGAAATTTGTCCTCCTTCCTAACATGAGTTTCTTGTAGAAAAATGATATGAGCATTAAGTCTTTGGAATACTTTGAAAATCTTCTTTCGTTTAATCAGATGATTTAAACCATTAGTATTCCAAGATACAAAATTAATGGACTGAGCCATAATTTTAAAATCAACCCTTTGGTATAGAAAGGGTTAACCAAATTATAAACTCATGCACCAGGAAGAGGAACAAAAAAGGGGCGGACCCGGAAGTGACGACAACTCAGACATATTTGAAGTTCAAAAACAGCCCAAATGAAAAAACTAAAACAAACTGGTGAAGGAAAAGTGAAATTAGAAAACAAACTAAGCCCCACCACTGCAAGAAAAAGATAAGAAAAAGCCAAAATATGTCGAGGAAAAGGAAAAAATGAGATTAATTCAACCCGCATGTCAGCGGAAGACCATTCCATATATAAAGGATATATATATATATAAACCACCCCGACTTTAAAAATTAAAGTCACTATACTAAAAACCATACTTCTAAATATAGTTAGTTGTAAAAAAAAAGAATATAGTCACTAAAAGCTTATAAATCGGGCTATAGCCCAGACAAAACAAAAAGTATTTAAGCTATGATAAGCGATGCATTGTAGGAAGAAGACAAGATAGAAAAAAAAACGCCACCTTAAACAAAACCAAAAATATTTTTCAAAAAACCACCATCTTAATAAAAAAAATTCACCTTTGAAGGGTTAAAAATATACCTTTGAAGGAACAAGAATAGAAGTCAAGGATGTAGTATAATGGTTAAAGTGCATAAAGTGATTAATATGACAAAAACACACTTTAACTCAAATATAAAGTATAGGATAAACCTACACCAATAACCAGAGCTTAAATCTGGTTTAAGAAATCAAGAACCATCTTACACGATCAGAATCATTCATTTATTAAAGACTGGTGTCTGTAGCAGTAGGGAAGTTCTTCTCCAGATAAATTCTTGCTTCGGATGTTGAAAGGAAACTGACGTGGAGCATCTGCCTGAGCGACTCTAAGCTTCGCAGGGTATCAGAGCGCAGGTTTCAAATTTTTCTCATAACATTCAGCCATCAGCGGTTTAAAAAGAAGCCTTTATTTCATAACTTCAGGACTAAACTCTTGGGGACACCTTTTCAAACAGAGGTACGGAGGGTTTATTTTATTAGCCAGGGAGTATTGGATCTGTGGAATACTCTGCCACAGACTGCAGGAGAGGCCAAGTGTGCGGGTATATTTAAGGAGGAAGTTGATCATATCCTCATCAGTCAGGGCATCAAAGGATATGGCAAGAGGTCAGGTGTATGGAGTTGAGTGTGATCCGGATTCAGTCATGATGGAAAGGCAGCAGACTCGATGGGCTAAATAGCCTAATTCTGCTGCTATAATTTGTGGTCTCATGGACGCAAACCCCCACAATCATGGTGAATCTCCTCTGTCACCTTCCAGCACAAAACATCCTTTGTACAGAATGCTAAGCAAACCTTTTCAAGAACTTTGGCAAGTCAGGCAGCATCTGTTGAGGGGAAAAGAGTCGATGTTTGGGACAGAACCCCTCTCTTGCAGCATTGATACAGACCATTCGGGCCCAACCTTTCCAAGTCATCCTGGTGTCCTTTTAAACTAATCCCATCTGCCTGCCTTTGACATAGAACACAGAAATCTACAGGACATTACAGGCCCTTCGGCCCACAATGTTGTGTTGACCATGTAACCTACTCCAGAAACTGCCTAGGATTTCCATACTGTATAGTCCTCTATGTTTCTAAGCTCCATGTACCTGTCTAAGAGTCTCTTAAAATATCCTATTGTATCTGCCTCCACCATCGCTGCTGGTAGTGCATTCTATGCCCCTACCTCTCTCTGTGTGGAAATCTTACCCCTGACATCCCCTCAGTACCTATTTCCAAGCACCGTAAAACTGCGTCCCTCATGTTCATTTTAATCCTGAGGAAATGCCTCTGGCAATCCACATGGTCAATGCCTCTCATCATCTTATACCCCTCTATCAGGTCACCTCTCATCCTCCGTCGCTCCAAGGAGGTTAATATAGCATCAACGTTACCTCACAGCTCTTGAACTCAATCCCACGGTTGATGAAGGCCATCACACCAGACACCTTCTTAACAAAACTGCCAACCTGCACAGCAGCTTTGAGTGTCGTATGAACACGGACCCCAAGATCTCTCTGACCCTCCACACTACCAAGTGTTTTAACATTAATGTTATATTCTGTGTTCAAATTTGACCTGCCAAAATGAACCACTTCACACTTATCTGTGTTGAACTCCATCTGCGGCTTCTCAGCCCAATTCTGCATCCTGTCTATTTCCTGCTGTAATCTCTGACAACCCTCCAGACTCTCCACAACAGCACCAACGGTAAAGAATTTTTCGGTGGGGGACTGACAGGTTTCTTGTTCGCTTGGCCTTCTGGGTAAAGAGGCAACCATGGATGAAACTGCTGGATTTGTCCTCATACAGTCGGAGGAAATCCGAGCGAATATATCTCCCAAACACTGCCGAGCTCCAGCTATATAAATGCAACTATCAGTAACCCGGAATAAAAATATATTTCCTAGTTAATTTTAGATGAAAAGTCTGACTTTCATTCAATAAAAATGTTAATTAGTGCTATATGGCAAAAAATTCCTTCCGTCAGATTTAGTTCTCTCTGGGTAAATAAAGATATGAAACACCTTTGTCCTCGAGGACAAGTGACATGTGGCTTTCACATCACGGAAGTGCCAGACTCCAATGAGAATAACTGCTGCCCTCACCTTCATGTTCATTGGTATTGCCATCGATGGGTTCATCACTGTCAATCAGCTGGGGGTGGAGATCCGAGTAAATAGAAAATCTCCAGAATTCTACATGTTGTAACAATTGCTCTTTGCAGTGTTGTGGAACATGGCCAGAACTTGAAATAATACTAAAGGACAGAGACAGATTTGCCAAGTCACAGGTGGATTGCACGCAGAAACATCCCATCCTCATAGAGACAGGAATACAGTCACAGAATCTGATGGTCAGCGAAGATGCCTGATCCATGTCGAAGTCCTGCATAGTGACAGACACAGGATTCCCCACCCAAAACGACGACATTTCCTTCGTCTCCAAAGCTCCTGCTTGACCCGTTGACTTCCTCCCGAATTTTGCCCTTTTGTTCCAGACTCCACTATCTGCCTCCTCTCAAATCCTCACCTTTGTTCTCAATGGCGATGGTAGCTCCCCGATTGTAGTTCTAGTGACGGTCACTCCCAATACTGGTGAACCGAGTTGTCAGATACTGGAGGAAAGCCCGCAGTATCGGGATCCCAGTGTACACAGTGCACATTGCTGCAGGACCATTAGGTTATGTGCTCCACTCCAGACTTTAACTAACAATTAGTCATCTATTAATCTATAAATTCGTATCTGTAATACATGTTTTAAAAATTGTATTGAAATACAGCGAAGGGTAGACCTAGCCATCCCCCATTTAATCCTATCCTAATCATGAGACAGCTTACAATTAATCTAACAACCGGCACCGCTTCGAACTGTGGGAGGGAGCCGGATGAGCTGGAGGAAACCCAGCCGGTCACGATGGGAACATACAATCCCCTTACTGGCTGAGGCGGGTATTGAGCCAGTACTGTAAGCGTTGTGTTTACCACTGGAAACCACTACACAACTGCCCGCTCAAGTACCTCTCCAACCTCGTGCACGACGACTCCTTAGAGCTCAAATCAGAACACTTTGACACTTCATTAAAAGGCAGATCTGGCTTCCAATATTTTCCTTCATGAAGTGGATTTCCCGATCGTATCTGTTTTACAGTTAGCATAGCTGGTAAAGTTACCCTTACGAGAGTTTCAGCAGCGCACACAAGGAGTGACAGAATTTAAAGCATTAATCTCGCTTACCAGGAACTCCAATGGTTGCAATAATCACGTACAATATTCCACTGTCACTTGCAAATGTTTGCCACATTTCTGTGTGAGCCTATTCCGTTCCGATCATTTTGTCAGCACACTTTGCGAGTGGAACACTGGCATGGCAATTTATCAGTCTTTATAGCATTTCCGAACTCCACGTGGACGTGTTCCAACACTTTCCACAAGCAACGGCAGAGTGAAATCCCTACAGGTCAGTCTAAATTTGGTCAGTGCTGACGTAATTGTGAGATTCAAACAACTGACGTTGCGGGAGACACGTCATCCTTGCATCATGTGAACGGCCATGCAATCCAAATGCCAGTGGCCCCGTCAAGAATGAATGAAGCATCTCTAAAACTTCGTATAATTAGTTAAACTTCTCTGATGTTTACAACAGGCCATCGATGAAGGGTCTCGTCCCGAATCCCCTTCCCGCCCGCCTTCCTTCTTCACCCCATTTGCTCCCCCCACCTCAGCGCTCTCTGATGATGGGTGAAAGTTGAAATATGTTAGGCTAAATTGAGGAGGGAACTACTTCACTCCGCAGGTGATGAGAGTGTGGAACGGGCTGCATGTGGAATTGGAGGATCCGGGTTCCATTTCGACACTTCAGAAAACGTTGTAAAAGTATATGGTTAGGCGTTGTCCGGAGGGCGGATTGTGCAGGTAGATGGGGCTAGACAGAAAAATCAATTCGCCTTTGACTAGGAGGGTCAAAGTGCTTGTTTCTTTGCGCTTGTGCTCTGTGTCTTTAATAATATTCTGAGTTGTAACTTCCACAGTTAGTTCGGTGCTGCTAATAAATGCACCCAGAAATTTACAGAATGGCTGAAGAAGCTTGGAAACTGCAATGGGAGGATATGCAGGTGATAGAGAAAGGACGCGCTCAGACCAATTATTTGAGATGTGGCTATTAGAATGTGAGGAGTATTATGATTAAAGCGGATGAGCTTACAGCGTGGATCATTACTTGGAATTATGATGTCGTGGCCATCACAGAGACTTGGATGGCTCAGCGACAGGAATGGTTACTTCTAGTGCCAGGCCTTAGATGTTTCAGAAAGGACAGGGAGGGAGGTATAATAGCTGCAGGCGTGGCACAGTTGATCAGAGGTAGTGTCACGGCTATAGAAAAGGAGAAAGTTATGGATGGGGTTGTCTAGGAACCTCTGTGTGTGGAAGTTAGGAATAGGAAGAGGCAATAATACTACTGGGTGTTTTTCATAGACCACCCAATAGTAACAGGTACATCGAGGGGCAGACAGGGAGAGAGATTCCGGAAAAGAGTAATAATAACTGGATTGTTGTGGTGGGAGATTTTAATTTCCCAAATACTGATTGGCATCTCCCTAGAGTAAGGGGTTTAGATGGGGTAGAGTTTGTTAGGTGTGTTCAGGAAGGTTTCTTGACACAATATGCAGATAGGCTGATAAGAGAAGAAGCTATACTTGATCTTGAATTGGGAAATGAACCTGGCCAGGTGTCAGGTCTCTCAGTGCGAGAGCATTTTGGAGATGTTGATCAGAATTCTGTCTCGTTTCCCATAACATTGGAGAGGGATAGGATCAGACAACTTAGGCCAACGTGTACTTGCAATAAGGGGAAATACGAGGCTCAGGCAGGACCTTGAAAGCATAAATTGGAAACAGATTTTCTCACGGAAACGTATGGAAGAAGTGTGGCAAGTGATCAGGGGATATTTGCGTGGGGTTCTGAGTAGGTACATTCCAATAAGAAATGGAAAAGGTCAGGGTACAGGAACCATGGTGTACAAAAGCTGTTATAAGAAGAAAATAAGAGATGAAAGGTTCCAAAAACTAGGCAATGACATGAATGTAGAAGATTATAAGGATAGCAGGAAGAAGCTTAAGAACGAAATTAGGAGGGCCAGAAGGTGTCATGAAAAAGCCTTGGCGAACGGGATTAAGTAAACCCAAGGCATTCTACATGTATGTGCAGAGATAGAGGATAAGACAAAAGAGAATAGGACCAATCAAATGTGACGGTCGAAAAGTGTACATGGAACTGGAGGAAATAGCAGAGGTCGCTACCGAAAAGGCGATTGTACAGATGAATTGCAGCAGACTAAAATGCATGAGCATGTAGATATTAATTGAGAAGATGTACTGGAGATTTTGGAAAGCATCAAGTTAAATAAGTCACCGGGACTGGAAGGAATGTAGCTCGGGCTACAATGGGAAGCGAGGGGTGAAATTGCTGAGCTTCTGCAATGATCTTTGCGTCATCAATGAGTACGGGAGAGGTTCCGGATTATTGGAGGGTTACGGATGTTGTTCCCTTATACAAGAAAGGGAGTAAGCATAGCTCTGGAAATTATAAGCCAGTGAAACATACTTCAGTGGCTGGTAGGTTGATGGAGAAGATTCTGAGAGGTAGGATTTATGAACTGTTGAAGAGGCATAATAAGATCAGGAATAGTCAGTATGTCTTTGTCAAAGGCAGGTCGTGCCTTACGAGCTGGATTGAAATTTTTGAGGATGTAATTCAAAACATGGATGAAGATGTAGTGCTGTAGATGTAGTGTATATGGATTTTAGCAAGGCATTTGATAAATTACCCCATGCAAGGCTTATTGAGAAAGCAAGGAGGCATGGGATCTGTGGGGACATTGCTTTGTAGATCCAGAACTGGCTTACCCTCACAAGGCAAAGTCTGGTTGTAGAATGGTCATATTCTGCATCGAGAACGGTGGCCTGTGGTCTGCCTCAGGGTTCTGATCTGGGACCCCCTACTGTTTGTGATTTTTATAAATGACCCGGACGAAGAAGTGAAGGGATGGTTTAGTAAATTTGCTGATGACTCAAATGCTGGGGGTGTTGTGGATAGTGTGGAGGGCTGTCAGAGGTTACAATGGAACATTGATAGGATGCAAAACTGGGGTGAGAAGTGGCAGATAGAATTCAACTCAGATAAGTGTGAGGTGGCTCATTTTGGTTGGTCAAATATAATGGCAGAATATAGTATTAATGATACGACTCTCAGCAGTGTGGAGTATCAGAGGGATCTTGGGTTCTGAGTCCATAGGACACTCAAAGGTGCTACGCAGGCATAAGGTGCATTTGCCTTCATCAATCGTGGGACTGAGTTTAAGAGCCGAGAGGTAATGTTGCAGCTCTAAACGACCCTGGTCAGAGCACACTGAGTACTGTGTCAGTTCTGGTCGCCTCACTACAGGAAGGATGTGGAAACCATTGAAAGGATATAGAAGAGATTTACAAGGATGTTGCCTGGATTGGAAGCATGGCTTCTGAGAATAGGTTAAATGAACTCGGTCTTTTCTCCTTGGAGCGACGGGTGATGAGAGGTAACCTGATATGTGTGAGGTGTGAGAGAGCAGCCTCCGAGATGAGAGGTGTACAATATATTTGAGGCATCGATCGTCCGCACATTCAGAGGCTAGCACGAGAGGGCCTAGATTTAAGGTGCTTGGAAGTAGATACTGAGGAGATGTCAGGGCTAAGTTTTATACGCAGAGAGTGGAGAGTGCGTGGAATGGGCAGCCGGAGGCGTAAAAGATAAGGTATTTTCAGAGACTCCTGCATCGCTACATGGAGCTTAGAAAGATAGAATGCATTGGTACAGCCTAGGTAGTTCTAAGGTAGGGACAAGTCTGGCACAGATTTGTGGGCCAAAAGGCCTATATGGTGATGTATGTTTTCCATGTTTCTATGAACGACCTCAGAAATTTCCTTTATGCGTGAAGAGGTTGCCCAGTGAAGATTCCCGTGGGCTACGTCACGGGGATGTCCGATCACTGTTCAGATAGTGTCCTCTCCATTCTCTTTCACTCAGGCTGTCATTCATCAAGTTGACTGATTACAGAAAATCACAGAAATCCCAGAGAAGGGAACCCCGCAGTGGATTTCGCGCTTTTCCTCAGGTCACATGACGTAATTTTCCCGCCGGTGTGAGGTCATGTGATGGCCTGTTCCAACGGGTATAAAACGGGAAAGCCCTGCTGTGACACAGGGAGTTTTGTGGTGAGTTGTCACTTACTCCGTTTTGCTGCCTGTTCGTTTCATGACGCAGTTTCCTTTTAGAGTGGAGTTGTACTTTCTGTTTTAAAGTCCAGACATTTTTTCCGGCAGTCTCACCAAACGCTGTCAGGTTTTTTGGTCCGTTTTATTTTTACAGTATAGTCAGAGAATGAAGACTTTACCGAAGTACGGGAGCCTGAAGGATTGAGTAAGGTTGGTATCGTGGGCGGTTTTGTTAAGGATCGACCTTATTGAGTCTTCGTCCCAGAAAAGTGACCTGCATTCTGAGATGGCCCCCGCAAGAGCAGGAAGGTTTTCTGCAGTGCTCATACTCCAGGAGAAGGTCAGTTCCTTTAAGCTGTTTTATTTCCTTCGTCGGGAATCCGTCAGACAAGGAGTGCTTCGGCTGCAATCCGCAGGTCGTCGTTACTTCAAGGAATTCTGTTTTTCAAGAAAGTCTCTCCTAATTGAATGTATAAAATACTTGGGCATTTCTAATGTACCACTTTAAGATTGTTTTCAAATTTACCACTTTAAGAACTGTTCCATTTGTCGCCTGTTGTTAAAGATCTGAATAGGTATTAACTTCACGTTAAGTTAGTCCTTTGCTTATTTTTCATTATTTTTATTAAGCAGAGTTTAATAAATGTTTATAAAAAAAAATCCTGACTGAATTCTATATTTATTGATGCCAGAGACCGACCGTAACAGCTACAAGACTCCTTCCCAGCTAAGACACCGGCACTGAGAACTTGCCAGTTTTAATTAGGAAAGCTGACGGCTTCCGTGTGAAAAACCCTATGGTCTTTCCACCTCTCCTTAATCTGCCTGCATAGATTTTCCTTAATCTCCCACTGGCTATTGGGGTGCCTGTAGTAAAATATGATCAGAGTGAATGCACCCTTTTTTGGATTTTATCAGCAAAGACTCAGTGTCCGAGGCATCATTATGTCCCTACTGAGTGTAGGAGTGGTATTGACCCTGATCAGTACGACAGACCACCCCCAGTAACCTTTTAAGTAGATTATCTGCGGTATTAAGCGCCCGTTCCTTTCCCTCTCTCAACTAAGTCTATGCGACCGGCACAAAATCATGTCCTGATCCATATTTCAATTTCCTCACTTTTACCCATATTATTCTGAGCATTAAAATACACACATTTCAATCTACCCATTTTATCGAACCAATTGCCCAGATATCCATTTTCTCTTCAAGTCTCCTGTCAGCTCTGTTAATGGGTTGGGATATGAGATGATTGTTCATGAGTCACCAACACTTCACACGTAGTCGTCTACACACGTACTGATATAGCTGGCGACAGATGAGGCCTATCCTTTGATGTTTGTGTCTCCCCGATTTGTGCCAGCCCTTTGAACATCTGCCAAATAATAAATTCAAGGTAAAACTAAAGCATAGAGAACGCCTCATTAACCAATACAGAGATCGTCCTATTGACTGGTTTCTCTATTTTCAGTAGGGGATGGTATGGTAGAATTAACATTGTGAAGGTGTGGACAGAAAGGCCAGGATCAGGTACAGGAATGGTTTTGAAAGCACTATTTCCGTTTGTCTGAACATGGTTGACTGCGTCTGTTCCTATTATGTCCCTGGTGACGTGTTTGAATTTGGAATTTGGGTACAAAATTCAGTATAAGAAATTAAAATCTTAATGCAGAAAACATTTTTCAACAATTCTTTTGAAATGCTGAACAAGCAATATAACAATAAAATCTGTGTACTATCCCTGAAGGACCGAATATCATTGCACAGTGACGCAATGAGCAAAACTTAACTAGGGTATTTGTTCATTGAACTGTAACTGATGTTGTTGACGACGTTGTCACACTAATGAGCTCAACAACCTTCTTTTTGCTGCATAAAAGCTTATTGAACGACTCAACGATATAAAGTGTTCCTCGGCAAATTCTGTACCACTGATCACCACTTCAGATGGAAAATGGCATATCCAACTAATTACTACATCGTGAACATACACTTGCCCGTCCTTGTGGTGGTTGGCTTTCTTACTAAGTCACTATAGCTGGCTTCTATGTGCGTTTTTACAACTGATGTATATACCTATTCAACTGTTCGACTGCAGCTATAACCCCTGACATATGTTCTGCCTGCAATGATAGATGGGATTCAGGTATTTTTATTTCTTTGTTTTGCAAACTCGTGGAAAGTGGGTGAACCGCTGTGCAGCGGGGTAACCCTGACTGACTGAGTTTCCACCCTCTGATTCCAAACTAACGTGAACAGCACACGGGCAGCAGAACTCGAAAGAGAACAAAATTTAAAATGGAATATAGAACAATTAATGAACAACTTTCCGCTAAGAGATTGCATGTTTCTTCTTTTTCATACAGTTAATATAATGGTGATTGTCATCCTTTCTCGAGGAAAGTGTGGACTCTCGAAATGCATCACAGGTTACTTGGGGGGAATAGCTACAGAGGATCTGATGAGGGCTATCTTCACTGCTATCATGCTGCACTGTAATAGAATTTATAACTACGCTGATTTCTTGTTTATTCATCCAATTTGCACTCTGATACTTGTACTCAGTATAGCCATCACGAACTATTCCGTTTGGTTTACAGTCCGATTCACTTCCTATCGTTTTGTTGGAATTTCATGTCAAAAGTTAAGTGAACGATTCTGCACGGAAAGAGCAACGACTGCGGTTTTAGTGACTGCTGTAGTGAGCTTTGCAATGTCAGTCCTGTTTTACTTTATAGTAGAGCCAGAGATCATAATAAATAACTGCATCTACACATCTGAATATGTAACGTCCCCAGCGTGGAAAGACTACGAGTTATTTGATAGTATCTTAATTCCTCTATTACCAATTTGTTTAATTCTATTGTTTAACGTTTTAAAAGGCTGACATATTATCTTGGCAAATGTTGGAGTCTCCAGAACAACAGCGTGAACCAGAAGGATCCAGAATTGAAGAACCAGCGGAAGTCCATAATTCTGTTGTTTGTTCTATCAGCCAAGTTCATAATACTGTGGTTTCCTAATGTCATGCACTCCATGAACTGGCAAGTGCAGAATTATTCTCACACAGACAAATATTTGAATACCTCAGTATATATCCTACAGCAAGTTGGATTCATGATGAAATCCCTCAGTACCTGCACCAACACGTACATCTACACACTTCCACAGAGAAAATTGAGAGAGGAGCTCAGAAATGGAATGAATTATCTGTTCACACTACGTGGACGGTTCTAGAGGGAACGTGCCCCTAACGATGGAACTTGGCTGCAGATTGTTATGACTGGTGTACATTATTCATTGTTTTAATAAGATACTTAACAGTCAGGAGCCTGATATTTCCAGAGAAATGTGCAAAACCAATTTTTTTAAATAGAGAAGTCTGATAATGTAACTAAGTGCTGGACGTGATATATTTGTGTTATTTTTTTTTAACCACAGGACTGCAGAGCAAATCATTTATTAACTGGAACATAAGTCGACAAGACATGTTGTAAGAGTATGAACATATTAATGATCGCAGGGAAAGCAGGTCAGTCAAAGGAAGCCGGAAAGCTTTTGATTTCCATGGAAGTCTTGATAAGAAAAACTTTCTGTTCAAGGTGGTGGGTTGGAGTCCTGAAGGATAAGAGATGACCTTATCTCTAATTCTCTTTATTCCACATCAGACCATAGCTTCTCCTTCTCTAACATCGGGGTGAATTTGATCATATTAAGATCACTTACCCATAAGTGACCTAATTAATTCCGGTTCATTACAATACCCAATCCAGAATCGTTGATCCCCAAGTGGGCTCAACCATGAGCTGCTCTAAAAAAGCATCCTGTGGGCATTCTAGGAATTCCTCCTCGAGACCAACACCATGCTAATCTTCCTAATCACCTGCATGACAATCCCCCATGACTATTGTAACATTGCCCTTTTTGGCATGCATTTTCTATCTCCCATTGGAATTTGTGGACCAGATACTTACTACTGTTTGGAAATTCCTGTCAGGGATTTTTCTTGACATTAGCTGTTCCTTAATTCTACCCACAGATTCTACACCTACCAGTCCTATGCTACCTCTTTCTAATGATTTTATTTAATATTTTACCAACAGAGCCACACAACCTCACAACCAGCTTGTTCTTGGCCCGATCTTTCAAGAAACATAAAAGTATATGGGAAACAAGAGGACCTGCAGATGGTAGAAATCTAGAGAACTACATACAAAGTGCTGGAGGAGCTCAACATGTTAGGCAGCAACTATGGATGGGAATCAACATTTCGGGCAAAGACCCTTCATTGGGACT
Source organism: Hypanus sabinus (assembly GCF_030144855.1). Taxonomy (NCBI): domain Eukaryota; kingdom Metazoa; phylum Chordata; class Chondrichthyes; order Myliobatiformes; family Dasyatidae; genus Hypanus; species Hypanus sabinus. Next base: position 58,005,580 of record NC_082706.1, on the reverse strand, counting down.
CTTGATACCCACATATCTGGAATATCAACAAGCAAAGAAAATAGAAAGTAAAGCGAAAAGCTTTGACAAAATTTAGTTCAAGGCTTTAAAAAAACCTCAGCAAAACAGAGCTGAATAGTTAAGAAATACAACAAAGGCAATAAACACTTTCATCAATTCCGTCATTGACTTTTTTAATAAAGATATCTTGGTCCTATTTCAATCAGTGAAATTTATGACAATAAATAAGAACTAGAAAAGACTGCTTACACTCAAACCCACTTAGATTAACAGTACGTTGGACAGAAGGAAGATTAAAAATAACACACATGAAAAAAATCACACAACAGTCAGATAAAACTTCTAAGTATATATTTTCATCAAAAATGATCAGGATACAGCACTCCATGCATGTATATGCAATTGTGATGAGAAATACAGACAAAAAAACTTAAATGAGGCCAACTCAGAAAAATGAATCATCACTATGGAAGAAAACATTAGCCAGTGGAATCAGTGTGACCCTCCATGGGAGACATCCCAACGATCTGAGCAGACGAGATGTTCACAAGTAAGCATCAAGAACCTGAATGAAAGTTGAAGATGACTTCGCAGAAACAGAGGAGGGGTTCCTTGCAGAAATACAGGACCATGTGGTCAACAAAAAGAAAAAAAATCAAAAATAGATACAATACAAACAAACAAGGCAATAAGTGCAGACGATGCCAAGAGAAACCAGCCACAACCCAACGTATTCCAGGATCCTGCAGCAGTTTAATTCAATCTGATTTCTTATGCAGGTACAATCAAGTGGTAAATATCATTCACCAAAATCTTGCTTTAAAATACAAACTCATGAACGACCACCATAACTTCATTAAGGCACCATAAATTCAACCCTGATCCACTGAAGTACCAGAGACAGAGTTTAAAACACAACTGATTTGTCTGTCTCAGATTTAGAATATTAAACTCCAATCCCATTAAAGGTGAATGTGCAGCAGAAGAAACTCGTCCCATGCACAGTGACCAGGGTGCAGAACTGGGTGTGGTGAGCAGCAGCAATAATTGCAGAGTTCAGCACCGACCGTCACTCTCAAGTTTGCATTCAGCAATGGTGATCGACAAATACATAGCATGCAGCTTAATGAAATTTTCTCACAGTCTGAACCTGTTAATGCATCACAATTGTAACATGCTGTAAGGATTCACTGCTAATGTAATGGCCTCTCTGTAATGTTTCACTGCTGAGCTAATGGTTTCTCTGTAGCAACATTTAGGTTACGACTAGAGATAAGACCATAAGACAAAGCAGCAGAAGTCGGCCACTCGGCCCATCGAGTCTGCTCTGCCATTTTTTCATGAGCTGAACCAATCTCCCCTTTAGTCCCACTTCCCCACCTCATCATATCCCTTGATGCCCCAACTACTCAGATACCTATCAATCCCTGCCTTAAATACACCCAATCACTTGGCCTCTGCTGCTGACCGTGGCAATAAATTCCACTAATTCACCACACTCTGGCTAAAAAAAATTCTTCACACCTCTGGTCTGAATGGGCGCCCTTTAATCCTTAAGTCATGCCCTCTCGTACTACACTCCCCCACCATGGGAAATGTAGGCCTTCTGAAAATCCATATACACAACATCCACTGCATCTCCCTTGCCTAGCCTACTTGTAATTTCCTCAAAAAATTGCACTAGGTTTGTCAGGCAGGATTTTCCTTTAAGGAAACCATGCTGAGTTCTGCCTATCTTGTCATAAGCCTCCAGGTACTCCGTAAACTCATCCTTGATAATCGACTCCAACAACTTCCCAACCACTGATGTCAAGCTAACAGGCCTATAATTTCCTTTATGCTTCCTTGCCCCCTACTTAAATAGCGGAGTGACATTTACAATCTTCCAGTCCTCCGGAACTAGAGCAGAATCTCTTGACTTTTGAAAGATCATTGCTAATGCCTCTGCAATCTCCACAGCTACTTCCTTCAGAACACAAGGTTGCATTCCATCTGGTCCAGGAGATTCATCTACCCTTAGAATATTCAGCTTCCTGAGTACTTTCTCTGTCGTAATTGTGATTACGCATATTTCTCTTGCCTGACACCCTTGAGTGCCCGGTTTTCAGCTGATGTCTTTCTCAGTGAAGACTGATGCAAAATACTCGTTCAGTTCCTCCGCCATGTCCTTATCTCCCATTACAATTTCTCCAGCATCATTTTCTATCGGTCCTATATCTACTCTCACCTGTCTTTTACTCCTAATATACTTGAAAAAGCTTTTAGCATCCTCTTTGATATTATTTGCTAGCTTCCTTTCATAATTTATCTTTTCCCTCTTAATGACCTTCTTAGTTTCCTTTTGTAAGCTTTTAAAAACTTCCCAATCCTCTGTCTTCCCACTAATTCTTCCTTCCTTAATTGCCCTCTCCTTTGCTTTTATTTTGGCTTTTACTTCTTTTGTCAACCATGGTTGCATCATTTTTCCATTCGAAAATTTATTTTTTTGGAATATATCTGTCTTGCACTTTCCTCACCTCCCGTATAAACTCCAGCCATTGCTGCTCCGCTGTCCTTCCCACTGGTGTCCTTTCCAGTCAACTTTGGCCAGTTCCTCTCTCATGCCACTTCCATTCCTCCACATTAGATTTCGGCTTCTCTTTCTCAAATTTCACAGTGAACTCAATCTTGTTATGATCACTGACTCCTAAGGGTTCCTTCACCTCAATCTCTCTAATCACCTCTGGTTCATTACACAAAACCCAATCCAGTACAGCTGATCCCCTAGTGGGCTCAACAACAAGCTGTTCTAAAAAGACATCTCGTAGACATTCTACAAATTCTCTCTCTTGAGATGCAGTGCCAACCTGATTTTCCCAATCCACTTGCATGTTATCATAACACTGCCCTTCTGGCAAGCCTTTTCTATTTCCTGTAGAATTTGTAGTCCACATCACTGCAGCTGTTAGGAGGTCTGCAGATAACTGCCATCAGGGTCCATTTACCCCTGCGATTTCTCAGCTCAACCCATAAAGATTCTGCACCTTCCGATCCTATGTCAACTCTAATGATTTAATATCAATAAAGCCACGCCACCCCCTCTGCCTACCTGCCTATCCTTCCAATACACCATGCATCCTTGGACATTCAGCTCCCAGAGACATGCACCCTTTAGCCACATCTCAGTGATGGCCACAATATCATACCTGCCAATCTGTAGCTGTATGACAAGATCATCCACCTTATTCCTAATGTTGTGCGCATTTAAAAAACACCTTAAGTCCATTATTTGGTACTTTTTGCTTTTACTTCACTGCAACTTTATTGCACTGCAACTCATCCCAATGGCTGAAAAATTTGCCCCATTCCATGCCTGTCCTTCCTGACATCCTTACTACTCACTACCTTAGATCTATTTCTGTTTTGCCTCTCCTCTGCTCTATCATTCCCGTTCCCAACCCCCTGCCAAATTAGTTTAAACCCCCCATAACAGTTCTATTAAACTCTCCTGCCAAGATATTGGTCCCCTTCGGGTTCAGGTGTAACCCGTCTTTTTTCAAAAGGTCATATTTCCCCCAGAGGAGATCCCAATGATCCAAGAATCTGAAACCCTGCCCCCTGCACCAGTCTCTCTGCCACACATTCATCTGCCTGATCCTACTATTCTTGCCCTCGCTAGCACGTGGCCCAGGTAGCAATCCTGAGATTACTACCCTGGAAGTCCTGCTTATCAGCTTCCTTCCTAATTCCCAGAAATCTCTCTTCAGGACCTCCTCCCTTTTCCTATCTATGTGATTGGTACCAACATGTACCAAGACAGATGGCTGCTCGACCTTTCCCTTCAGGATATTTTGGACCCTATCCGAGACATCCCGTACCCTGGTACCTGGGAGGCAACCCACCTAACGGGTATCTCTATCATGGTTACAGAATCTCCTGTCCGTTCCCCTCACTACGCAATCCCCTATGACTACCACAATACTCTTTTCCCTCCTTCTGTCCTGCACAACAGTGCCAAACTCCCGGTCACCGTGGCCTTCCCCTGTCAGGTCATCCCCCTCAACAGCGTTTAAAACAATATATTTGTTCCTGAGGGGGACAGTCACAGGGGTGCTCTCCAATATTTTCCCTTCCCTCTCCTGACAGTCACACAGTTTTCTGACCCCTGTAACCTAGTAATCACTACCTACCTGTAGCTCCTGTCTATCACTTCTTCACTTTCCCTAATAAGCAGTAGGTCACCAAGCTGCAGCTCCAGTTCCCTAACACATTCTCTGAGGAGCTGCATCTCGGTGCACCTGGCGCAGGGAGGCTGCAGGTCTCCCAGGATTCCCACATCTGATACCCCGAACAAAGCACAAATCTTGTAGACATGCTACTTAATTCTACAAGAATGAAATAATGAAAAATGAAAAATAAGCCTACCCAACCACTTACCTCGCCAAACACATGAACTTTTTAAACCGTTAGCTCATACTGTTAGCTGTGTGAGCCCTGCTGTTCCTTCGTCTGTCCAGGCCATTTCATCAAGGGGAAAAAAGAGAATTGATGCCTTGCACTCGCCTCTTCCCATTACCGCCTAAACCCTTCGAGCCAAAGACCTGCACTCTGCTGCCTGCTGTATAGGGTGGTCTTCTTTTTAAACTCTCCACACTGTCCTGTCTACGTCACACGGGCCTCTGCAGTCTCACCCTTCTTGTACTGAAGAAAGTTTTTTTTTATAAAAACTGCCTTCCTTCAGGGTTTACCTCTGATGCTGCACTTCTTGTCCCGATCAAAAGAACAGGGTTTTGGAATGGGGGCTATCCAATGACAGAAATGTTGTTCTTTCTTGTGAGTCTGGAAGAGAGATTTTCCTGGTCTTTATCCAGGGAGAGATGAGAAGATGCAACTAGAGAGAGTGAGCTATTTTTCTATTTTTTGTTTTCTTCACTAACCCTATAGTCAAAGTAAGAATTATAAAGCTGAATCGTTTGATCACACATTGTGTACAGTTTTTCATTTCGAGGTACTGATCCATAATGGGGCACATCACGCAGCATGCACTCAAATGAAGTCTGGCCCGGATCACCTCCAATAATACGCTGTCAGCTTAAGCGGGAGTTACATAAGGTGAGATGACTGAGTGAATCTCTTCTCACATTTACAGCAGGTGAAGGCCTCTAGCCAGTGTGAACTCGCTGGTGTTTCTTTAGGTGGGATGAGCAAGTGAATCCCTTCCCACAGACTGAGCAGGTGAACGGCCTCTCTCCAGTGTGAACTCGCTGATGCACCTTCAGATGAGATGAGCAAGTGAATCTCTTCCCACAGTCTGAACAGGTGAACGGCCGCTCCCCACTGTGAACTGACTGGTGTGCTTGTAGGCTGGATGACCAATTGAATCCCTTCCCACACAATGAGCAGGTGAACGACCTCTTCCGACTATGAACTGATTGGTGTCTCAGTAGGTGGGATGAATGAGGGAATCTCTTCCCGCAGGCTGAGCAGGTGAATGGCCTCTCCCCAGTGTGAACTCGCTGGTGTTTGTGTAGGTGGGATGAGCAAGTGAATCCCTTCCCACAGACTGAGCAGGTGAACGGCCTCTCCCCAGTGTGAACTCTCTGATGTACCTTCAGTTGGGATGAACAAGTGAATCCCTTCCCACAGTCCGAGCAGGTGAATGGACTCTCCCCAGTATGAACTGACTTGTGTGCCAGGAGGTCAGATGACTGAGTGAATCCTTTCCCACATTCTGAGCAGGTGAATCGCCAGTGCCCAGTGTGAACTGACCGGTGTGCTTGCATGTGGGATAACCGAGTGAATCTCTTCCCACAGTCCGAGCAGGTGAACGGCCTCTCTCCAGTGTGAGCTCGCTGATGTACCTTCAGTTGGGATGAGCAAGTGAATCCCTTCCCACAGTCCGAGCAGGTGAACGGCCGCTCCCCTGTGTGAACTCGTTGATGTACCTTTAGTACAGATGACTGAGTGAACCCCTTCCCACAGACTGAGCAGGAGAACGGCCTCTCCCCAGTGTGAACTCTCTGATGTACCTTCAGTTGGGATGAGCAAGTGAATCCCTTCCCACAGTCCAAGCAGGTGAATGGCCTCTCCCCACTGTGAACTCTCTGATGTACCTTCAGATGGAATGAACAAGTGAATCCCTTCCCACAGTCCGAGCACGTGAATGGACTCTCCCCAGTGTGAACTGACTTGTGTGCCAGGAGGTCCGACGACTGAGTGAATCCTTTCCCACAATCTGAGCAGGTGAATGGCCTCTCCCCAGTGTGAACTGACCGGTGTGCTTGCATGTGGGATAACCGAGTAAATGTCTTCCCACAGTCTGAGCAGGTGAACGGCCTCTCCCCAGTGTGAACATGCTGATGTACCTTCAGTTGGGCTGGCTGAGGGAATCCCTTCCCACACTCTGAGCAGGTGAACGGCCTCTCCCCAGTGTGAACTCTCTGATGTACCTTCAGTTGAGATGACAAAGTGAATCCCATCCCACAGTCTGAGCAGGTGAACGGCATCTCCCCAGTGTGAACTGACCGGTGTCTCAGTAGTTGGGATGACTGACTGAATCCTTTCCCACATTCTAAGCAGGTGAATGGCCACTCCCCAGTGTGAATTGACCGGTGTGCTTGTATGTGGGATAACTGACTGAATCTCTTCCCACAGTCCGAGCAAGTGAACGGCCTCTCCCCAGTGTGAACTCGCTGATGTACTTTCAAATGAGATAACTGAGTGAACCCCTTCCCACAGTCCGAGCAGGTGAACGGCCTCTCCCCAGTGTGAACTCGCTGATGTACCTCCAAATGAGATAATCGTGTGAATCCCTTCCCACAGTCCGAGCAGGTGAATGGCCGCTCTCCAGTGTGAACTCGCTGATGTACTTTCAAATGAGATAACTGAGTGAATCCCTTCCCACAGTCCGAGCAGGTGAATGGCCTCTCCCCAGTGTGAACTCGCTGATGTACGTCCAAATGAGATAACTGAGTGAATCCCTTCCCACAGTCCGAGCAGGTGAATGGCCTCACGCCAGTGTGAACTTGCTGATGTACCTCCAAATGAGATAACTGAGTGAATCCCTTCCCACAGTCCGAGCAGGTGAATGGCCGCTCTCCAGTGTGAACTCGCTGATGTACCTCCAAATGAGATAACTGAGTGAATCCCTTCCCACAGTCTGAGCAGGTGAACGGCCTCTCTCCAGTGTGAACTCTCTGATGTACCTTCAGTTGGGATGAGCAAGTGAATCCCTTCCCACAGTCTGAGCAGGTGAACGGCCTCTCCCCAGTGTGAACTCTCTGATGTACTGTCAGTTTAGATGAGCAAGTGAATCCCTTCCCACAGTCCAAGCAGGTGAATGGCTGCTCCCTGGTTTGAACTCTCTGCTGAGCCATTAGGTCAGATGACCGTGTGAATCCTTCCCCACAAGTTCAGCAAATGACCAGCCTCTGCCCAGTGTGAACTGACCGGTGTGTCCACAGGTGGGATGAACGACTGATTCCCTTCTCACCCACTGAACAGGTGAATGGCCTTGTGCAATGTGAACTTGCTGACGCACCTTCAGTTGAGATGACTATTTGTATCCATTCATACTGTCTGCGCAGGTGAATGGGATTCCCCCTGTGTAAAATGACGGAGGTGCCAGTCAGTCAGACGATAGAGTGAATCCCTCCCCACAGTCTGAGCAGGAAGGATGATCGAGTGAATCCCTCCCCACAGTCTGAGCAGGAAGGATGATCGAGTGAATCCCTTGCTCCACTTCTTAAATATCTGGACAGAGACTGCAAAACTGGCGTGTTGTGTTCGAGATTCCTGCGGATAAATTCCTTGTCATTTTTAACCTGTAAAAAGATTTACAAAATACATCAGACAACATTTCAGATGAGATCCCTTGAGTTGTCAAGGTGTAATCTAGCATAACACTGTTACAGTGAAGTTAAAACCAAGTTGGAGAGAGAACTAACTGGGCACAGTGCTGGTAACTGGAATGACCAAACTCTCTGATGCTCTTCCTGTCTCTATAAGAATGGGGCATTTCTGCCATCACCAATCTGTGACCTGGCTCAGTCTGACTCTCTCCATTGGTATTACTCCGTGTTTCCACTGAGCCGCATGGGTTCCTGGCCCCACAGTAACTGAAACACTCTCACACAAATAGCCAGCAGTGCATTCCACGCACCCACCACTTTCTGTGGAAAAAAACTTACCCTGACATCCCCTCGGTATCTATTTCCAAGCACCTTAAAACTACGCCCCCTCGTGTTATCCATTTCACCCTTGGGAATAAACCTCTGGCTATCCACACCATCAATGCCCCTCATCATCTTATAGACCAAAAATAGGCTCCAAACATAAACAAGGAGATTATACATTGCTTTGAGCATTTGTTGGAAGTATACAAAATTATGAGGGTATAGATATGGTAAATGACAACAGCTTTTTCCACTGAGGTTGGGTGGGACTACAACCTGAGATCATGGTTAAGTGGGGAAGCTGAAAATTCAACGGGAGCATTTGGTAAGGCTCTTTACTGAAATGGTCGTGAGAGTGTGGGAATGAGCTCGGTTTCACCATTTAATGGAAGTTTGGATGGGAGCCTGGGTATGGAGGGTGATGTCCTGGTGCTGGCAGTTGCATTAGACAGCTTAAAAGTAGCCTGTTACAAACTGAACCTCTCCATGTTTCTATGACAAAGAAGCTGGTCAAACTTGATTGGAAGGGCAAAGGTAGGAATTACGACGGAGCAGCAATGGCTGGAGTTTCTGGGAACAATTCGGGAGCAGAGTGATCGATACATCCAAAAGAAGTGGAAGTATTGGAAAGGCAGGAGGACACAACCGTGGCAGAAATGAGAAACCAAAGCCAACGTAAAAGCCAAAGGGAGTGCAAACAGAAGAGCAAAAATTATTGTGAAGCTTTTAGAAACCAGCAGAAGATGATTAAAAAAAAGTCAGCTGAGCTCAGGGCGTGGAATGGTGATATTGTAGTCATTAATGAGTCTTGGTAGCACCCAACAGTCTGAGGCATTTAAAGGAACAAAATATCTGGGGCCTCAATATCTCTTGAACACCAAGGTTCCCTACACCAGTTACCTTTCAACTTTTACTTTGGCAACACATACAAACTAGACACCCTCAAAATTTCACTTCTGAAGGCTTCCTGCTTATCATGTATTCCTTTGCCAGAATGCAGCTTCTCCAAAACCACACTTATCAGGTCCTTTCTGATACCATCAACATTGAACTTTCTCTAATTTAGAATCTCAACCCATGGTCCAGACTTCTCTTTCTCCATATTTACTTTGAATCTCATGGCATTATAATCACTGATTCCTGACACCAGCCCTAACTCATTTCCTAACAGCTTATTGCACACCTCTATGTCGGGAATTCTACGTACTGATTAAGGGCACATTTGACAAACTCTACCCCATCTCGTCCTTTTACAGTTTGAGAGTCGCAGACAATATTTGGAAAGTTAAAATCATTTACTGAATCAACCTTTTGTTTCTTGGCATGGTCTGCGATCTCTATATAAATTTGTTCCTCTAAATCCCTCAGACTGTTGGGTGCAACCAAGTCCCAGTAATGGCTACAATATCATAATTCCGTCCTGAGCTCATCTGGATTTCCTACAATGCTTCTTGCATTGTGATATACACATCTCAGCACATTCATCGCACCATGCTCAACCATTTGATTGCTGACTCTATCTGAGGTTTGAAATCCTAAGAACTTTCTACACGGAGACAATTGAGAGAATCCTGACTGGCTGCATCACTGCCTGGTGTGGTAACTGTCTTCCCTTAAACACAGGATCCTGCAGAGACTGGTGCCGACAACCCAGCACATCTGCAGATGTGAACTTCCCACTATTCAGGGCATTTACAGAGATACTTGTGTAGAAAGGACCCAGACGATATTGGGGACCCAATTCACCAGAACCACACACTGCTCCTGCTGCTGCCATTCAGGAAATGGTCCCACATCAAAAGGACCAATCGTTTCTGGGAAAACATCTTCTGCTAGGCCAATCAGACTGATTCATTCATGCTGATACAATTGCATTTCCTTGTTTTATTGTCTGTCCTATGTACAAACTATTTATTATAAATTACAGATTGCACATTTAGATAGAGACGTAACATAAAGGTTTCTACTCCTCATGTAATAAAGTCAATTTAATTCAATTCACCCTCTCCACTATCTATTCTGTCATTATGGCTCCCATCTCCCCTACAACTTATTTTAACCACATCACCTCCTCCCCCCCATACTAGTATTAGCAAGCCCTACCTCTTGTTCTGTTCCCCTAACTAACAAAACCCCTATCACCCATTTGACTTTACTCTGCCAGGTAATTCCACCCCCCCAACAATTTCTATAGTAGTCCATCTGTTGTGCGAGACAGCAACAACAGTACTCTGTGATCGCTATTTAACCTCATTCCCCTTCCTGACTCTCAACCTGTTTCCGGTGTCCTGCACCTTGGGTGTAATTCACCTCTCTTCATGTCAAATCTATCAGCCCCTCCAACTCCTGGATGATCCGGAATTCATCCATTTAAAGTTCCAACTCCTTACAGTGCAGGGTTACAAACTGCAGCCGGATGCACATCTTGTAGATGAGGGCATCAAGGCCACGAGATCTCCCCACCTTCCCCCCAATCTCCCTTCTAATTTGTAATGACCAGTGTATACATAAATCTTGTACTGTGCATGTATTTTACCCAGTGACATGTGCACAGTAAATTTTCTGCAGAGTGGTTTTCATTTGAACGGCTAGCAAATCATTGTCAATAAGAACATTGATCACCTCTAGGTTTGATAGAGTTCATCTGCACTCTCACACAAACCATATAGCACGCTTGTAAAGGGTAATGAAGGATTTTCTCACCAGAGCTTTTGCACATTGTCCATGTGTGGTTTGCTTGCCAAATTATGCTTTAAAAAGTCAGATTTCCAAGTATCACTCCACTTCTTCTCACTTGTAAAAACACTTCAGCAACTTTTGCATCACCACAATACACACAGGTAACACGAGTTTCTATATTGGACATAAATATTTCCCCTGAACCCTCCAGATGAATTGAGGGTATATAAAAAAAAATAATTTTGAACCTATGTAACCTCTGGCTAAAACAATTGGGACTGAATAGGAATTTTTGTACTGAAGTAAACTCTGTCTTCAGCAGGTAGCTAAGACAGGCTCATTACCAGTTCACTGCGGCTTGCAGAGAGACACACTGAGAGCTGGTAACATCATACATTGTACCCTCATTTGAGTAAAGGAAGAAGGACTTGCAGATAAGGACAGGAATGAACTCTGTCTGTAATTAAGTCAGGACCCTGAAAAGGAAATAACTGATAAGGACAGGACAGTACATCCATCTGTAATTAAAACTTTGATTTAGTGAACACTCTTAACTAAGTAATTAAGTTTTGCACCAACAGACTTGGTGGGCATACCAGCTTGCAACATTTGCAAGAGTAATATATGGGGCTTACTATGTATAAATAGATGGCTGTAACCTGACTGAGTCAGTCCACTTGTCAGATGGTGGCAGTGCTTACGTGCCTTCCCTTTGACAACTGGGTCTCATTCTCCTGCAGAATACACAATAAACTGTGGAGACGTTAAGAAGCTGGTCTCCCGAGTTTTATTCATATTCAACTTTAACATTTGGCATCAGGAACAGGATCCCAATATCGGTCGTGCCAAAGAGACGGGCTGAGTAAGCGACTGGACCACTCTGGGGAATACGGAGACTGACCGGGCACCCAATAGGTACCTGACCTATTGTCTCCGTTAGTTCCTTTGGAGGTACGGTCTCTCGCCCAAGGCAGATCACATAACCTTGACAGGATTGGGAAGGAATCCGTCGGGAGACTCGTATAAGGTATGCAAAATTTTACTAAGTGGGCAGGTGGTGGTCACGGGTAAATTTATCAATTGAGCAGTAGGTGCCAGCCGGGTAAATTTATTAAGTGGGCAAGAGGCTTTGTGCCGGGCAAATTACTTAGAGAACAGGGGTCAATTGCAGTCAAGTGATACGAGTGGGCCAGGAGCAGCCCTACAGGCAAAGAGGCCAGACAGCGCAGGCGCGTGACGTAGCGCTCCAATGGTTTAAAAAGGAAGACCGCCATATACAGCTGCCATCGTTGGAGAGGGCTGAGACAGAATGGGTCGAATCGGCTCAATCTGGCTTCTGCAAGAACAGGCAGAGGCGAGGTTTGAACAGGGCACAACTGCGCAAGCACGTGTAAGTCAGTGGGAGAATTTAAATAGCGAGCAGGGGCTGAGTACAAGCTTCACTCCAGGTGAGGTAAGGCCAGGTAAGATCCTTTAATTAATCTAATTAGATTAGGAGTAGGTAATGAAGGCAGAAGTTAGGGCAGTTGAGTGCTCCGTTTGCAGTATGTGGGAAGTCAGGGCGAGCACTGTTGTCCCTGATGACTACACCTACAAAAGGTGCATCCAGCTGCAGCTTCTGACAAACCATGTTAAGGAGCATTCATCATTAAGGACCCTCATCACGCAGGGCATGACTTTTTCTCATTGCTGCCATCAGGAAGGAAGTACAGAAGCCTGAATGATTCAAGAAGAGCATCTTCTGCTCTGCCATCCAATTTCTGAATGGACATTGAACCCATGAACACTACCTCGCTATTTCCTATTCTATTTTTTGTACTACATACTTACACATACAAATATAATACACACACATATTTTATAGAGAGAGAGAGCGAGAGAGAGCGAGAGAGAACGAGAGAGAGCGAGAGAGAGCGAGAGAGAGCGAGAGAGAGCGAGAGAGTGAGTGAGTGAGTGAGTGAGAGAGTGTTTGGGCACCCCAGTCAAAATTTCTGTACTGTAAATAGTTAAGTGAGTAGAAGATGAACTGATCTCCAAAAGTCATAAAGTTAAAAATGAAACATTCTTTTCAACATTTTAAGCAAGATTAGTTTTTAGAGTGAAAAAAAGGAAAGGAACATCATGCAAATGTTTAGGCACCCCAAGAGATTTGAGCTCTCAGATAATTTTTACCAAGGTCTCAGACCTTAATTAGTTTGTTGGGGCTATGGCTTGCTCACAGTCATCATTAGGAAAGGCCAAGTGATGCAAATTTCAAAGCCTTAAAATACCCTGACTCCTCAAACTTGTCCCAACATCAGCAGCCATGGGCTCCTCCAAGCAGCTACCTAGCACTCTGAAAATTAAGTAATGCCCACAAAACAGGAGAAGACTATAAGAAGATAGTGAAGTGTTTTTTAGGTAGCCATTTCCTCAGTTTGTCATGTAATTAAGAAATTAACAGTTAACAGGAATGGTGGAGGTTCTTGGAAGACCAAGAAAACTTTCTAAGAACTGCTCGTAGGATTGCTAGAAAGGCAAATGAAAACCCCCGTTTGACTGCAAAAGACCTTCAGGAAGATTTAGCAGACTGGAGTGGTGGTGCACTGCTCTACTGTGCAGTGACATCTGCACAAATATGACCTTCATGGAAGAATCATCAACAGAAAACCTTTCCTGTGTCCTCACCACAAAATTTGGTGTCAAAAGTTTGCAAAGTAACATCTGAACAAGACTGTTGCATTTTGGAAACAAGTCCTGTGGACTGATGAAGTTAAAATAGAACTTTTTGGCTGCAATGAGCAGAGGTATATTTGGACAAATAAGAGTGCAGAATTTCATGAAAAGAACACCTCTCCAACTGTTGAGCACCGAGGTGGATCGACCATGCTTTGTGCTTGTGTTGCAGCCAGTGGCACAGGGAACAATTCACTGGTAGAGGGAAAAATGAATTCAATTAAGTACCAACAAATTCTGGAAGGAAACATCACACCGTCTGTAAAAAAAAAACTGAAGCTGAAATGAAGATGGCTTCTACAACAGGATAATGATCTTTCTTTCTTTCTTTTTAAATCTTTTTATTAGTTTTAAACAAACATAAATGAAACATGAATGCAAAGTGTTTGAGAGTACATAATTAATAGTTTAAATAGACATTCAGATATATAATAATAAAAATATATAACCTCTCAAACTCAGAACATTAATGAACAAAGTAAAAAGAAAAAAAAAAGAAAGACCCCAAAAAAAAGAGAGAGAAAAAAAACAAAAAAAAACACTAACCAACATGGGCCATTGAATAATATTACGTACATATACAGTAGTGCCAATAACTCCGAACCTCCATCCAAATAATTAAGGATAATATAAGTAAGGTTTAGGAAAAGACAATTCAACTCATATGAAAATGTTGAATAAATGGTCTCCAAGTTTCTTCAAATTTAACTGAAGGATCAAAAACCACACTTCTAATTTTTTCTAAGCTCAAACAAGAAATAGTTTGAGAAAACCACTGAAATACAGTTGGAGGATTAATTTCTTTCCAATTCAATAAAATAGATCTTCTAGCCGTTAATGTAACAAATGCAATCATTCATTGAGATGAAGCAGATAAACGATTATTATCTGTCATCGGTAAACCGAAAATTGCAGTAAGAGGATGCGGTTGGAAATTAATATTTAAAACTCTTGAAATAATACTGAAAATATCTTTCCAATAATTTTGTAAACAAGGACAAGACCAGAACATATGAGTCAATGAAGCAACATCAGAATGACATCTATCGCAGGTTGAATTAAGATGAGAATAAAATCGAGCCAGTTTATCCTTAGACACATGAGCTCTATGTACAACCTTAAATTGTATTAGGGCATGTTTAGCACAAATAAAGGACAAATTTACCAATAACACCATTTTGTCCTATTGCTCAGTAGATATAGGACAATGCAACTCTTCTTGCCATTCCTTCTTAATTTTTTCTGATACATCTAACTGTAAATTCATAATCATCTCATAAATGATGGCTACTAAACCCTTTTGATAAGGATTGGCTAAAATTCTATCTGTAATGTCCAATGGACATTCTTCCGAAAAAGACTGGAACTCATTATACAAAAAATTTCCAACTTGCAAATATCTAAAAAAAATGCGTTTTAGGTAAATTATATTTATTAGATAGCTGTTCAAAGGACATACTGTTATCATCCAGAAACAGATCACGAAAACATGTTATACCTTTGTTTTCCATAAAAGAAAAGCTTGATCCATAGATGAAGGCCAAAAAAAATAATTAGATATTATAGGACATGATAAAATAAATTTATTCAAACCAAAAAATTTACGAAATTGAAACCAAATTCGTAATGTATATCTGACTATAGGATTAGTTATCTGTTTATTCAATTTGAATAAAGAAAAAGGAAGTGAAGATCCTAAGATTGAAATCTGTGAAAAATCTTGCACAGATTTACATTCCAAATTTACCCATTGTGGGCAAGTAGCTATCGTCCATTCTTTTGTCCAGAATATTAAATACCGTTTATTGACTGCCCAATAGTAAAATCTTAAGTTTGGTAAAGCCAAGCCGCCCTCCTTCTTAGGCTTCTGTAAATATTTTTTACCCAATCTAGGATTTTTGTTCTGCCACAAGTAAGAAGATATTTTAGAGTCAATAGTATCAAAAAAAGCTTTAGGAATAAAAATTGCTAATGCTTGAAATAAATATAAGAATTTAGGTAGTATCGTCATCTTAATAGCATTAACTCTACCAACCAATGACAAAGATAGTGCAAACCACCTAATAGCAAGTTGCTTAATTTGATCAATTAAAGGTAAAAAGTTAACCTTAAATAAATCTTTATGTTTTTTTAGTAATTTTAATACCTAGGTAAGTAAAATAATCTGTAACAATTTTATATGGTAAATGTTTATAAATTGGAACTTGCATATTTAATGGAAATAGGTCACTCTTGTTAAAATTCAATTTATAACCAGAAAAATTACTAAATTGAGCAAGCAAAGATGAAATAGCAGGGATAGATCTTTCAGGGTCAGATATATATAATAACAAATCATCAGCATATAATGATACTTTATACGTCCTCTCCCCACGGGTAATACCCAGAATGTTAGGTGATTCACGAATAGCTATAGCCAATGGTTCTAAAGCAATGTCAAATAGTAAAGGACTTAAAGGGCAACCTTGCCTTGTACCACGAAATAGCTGAAAAAAAGGGGATCTTTGATTATTGGTAAAAACCGAAGCTAAAGGTTTATGCTATATTAATTTAATCCATGATATAAATTTTGAACTAAAATTAAATTGTTGCATTGTAGTAAATAAATATGGCCATTCAACTCTATCAAATGCTTTTTCAGCATCTAAAGAAATAACACATTCTGGTATTTTAGATGGAGAAGTATAAATAATATTAATTAATATTCTAATGTTAAAAGATGAATAGTGATTTTTAATAAATCCAGTCTGGTCTTCAGAAATAATTCGAGGTAATATATTTTCTAATCTAATAGCCAAAATTTTACTGAAAATCTTAAAATCCGTATTTAATAAGGATATAGGCCGATAGGATGCACATTCAGTGGGGTCTTTATCTTTTTTAAGAAATAAAGAAATAGAAGCTTCATAAAAAGATTGTGGCAATTTACCTACACTTAATGCATCTTTAAAAATTTTACAAAGCCAAGGAGAAAGTATAGAAGAAAAAGATTTAAAAAATTCTACAGGAAAACCATCTGAACCAGAAGCTTTACAAGAATTCATTAAAAAAATAACCTTTTCTATTTCAGACTCCGTAATAGGTGTGACTAAAATTACGTTATCCTCAACAGTTACTTTTGGAATATTCAATTTCCTTAAAAATTAATTTATTATAGAAGAATCCTTAGTGAATTCTGATTGATATAAGGAGTTAAAAAAATCTTGAAAGGCTCTATTTTTCTCTTTGTGGTCGATCGTCAGAGTACCATCTTGTTTCCGAATCCTAGTAATCTGTCCTTTATCCGAAACAATTTTCAATTGATTAGCCAGTAATTTACCAGACTTATCTCCATGCATATAGAATTGAGTTTTGGATTTAATTAACTGACTTTCAATCGAAGAGGATAATAATAAACTATGTTCCATTTGAAGTTCCACTCTTTCTTTATAAAGTTCTTTACCGGGGTCATTGAATAAATCTTATCAATTGCTTTGATTTTATCAACTAATGTTAATATTTTAGAATTAGTTTGTTTCCTAACTCCAGCAGAGTATGAAGTAATCTGTCCACAAATATATGCTTTAAAAATATCCCACAAAATTCCAGTAGAGATCTCTGCTGTAGAATTTGTTGAGAAAAACAAATCAATTTGTTGTTTAATAAAGTTAACAAAGCCTAAATCCTGCAATAAAATAGGATTAAACCTCCAAAATTTAGCATTGATATATGAATCCGTTATTTTAATAGATAACTTCAGAGGTGCATGATCAGATGTGGTAATGCAGCCATATTTACAATCAGTAACATCTGTGAGTAAATGGTGATCAATGAAAAAGTAATCAATTCTTGAGTAATTATGATAAACATGGGAAAAGCATGAAAACTCTTTGTCATTAGGGTGTAGAAAACACCAAATTTCACAAATAGCTGAATCAATCAGAAAAGAGTTAATAAGAGAAGCCGATTTATTCAGAAGAGTTTGGGTAGGTTTGGATATATCCATCACAGGGTTTAAACAACAGTTAAAATCCCCACCCATTATCTGTCTATATTGATTCAGATTAGGAAAGGATGTAAATAAGCATTTAAAAAATCCAAGACAATCAGTATTTGGAGCATAAACATTAACTAAAACAACTTTTTGATTAAAAAGTAGACCAGTAATAAGCAAAAATCTACCTTGTGGATCTGAAATTGTTTCATGATGTATAAAAGAAGTTGATGAGTCTATAAAAATAGAAACACCTCTTATTTTGGCTTGCAAATTTGCATGAGACTGTTGACCCTTCCAAAACCTAAAAAAACGTTGACTATCCACCTTCCTTACATGAGTCTCCTGCACAAAAATAACATTGGCATTCATTCTATGGAATACTTTGAATATTTTTTTTCCATTTGATCGGATGATATAAACCATTAGTATTCCAAGAAACAAAATTAATAATCCTATCCATATTGACAATATTTATTCCAGTTAACACATAAGTTTAAAAAAAAGTGAACTCATGAACCCGGAAGAAGGAAGTGAGTTCAAGGAGAAACCGGAAGTCCCGGCACTGCAACCATTTTTGTAGTTTCATATAGGCCCATGAAATAAAACTATGCAAAAAGCAAGCAAAAAGAGAAAAAAGAAAAAGAAAAATCCCCCTCCCTCCACCCTCGAAACCCCAGGAAAAAAGCCAAAAAGAGGCAAGCAGGCAATCTAATACTAAAATTACCCCCGTGTCTCAGGACGGCAACTGAAGACAAAAAAAAAAGAAAAAAATTCAAACAACCCATATTATAAGAAAGGGTTAATATAACAAAAGTTAAAATATAAAATTAGTATTATATATATATAACAAAAGGGTTAAAAAAATTAAATTGATAAAACCCATAAATAAATAGTACTAAATTAATATTTTAAATGAGAGTTTAAAACTTTCAAACTCATCAAAACGGATATGACGTTCCAAGCACTGGAGTCTGTCGGGAAGAAGAAACGCCATTTTATTATTATTTTTTTTAATCTTAATACTTAAATGTTAAAGATATAAAAAAGCTTATACAAACTTAAAAAAAGGAACCCTAATCAGTTATTTTCAAGGTTAATAGATTAATAACCAAAAAAAAGAGAACTTTTACAATATATAAAAAATACATGTCACCCAATGTGGAAGAGATTGAGAATCCCAGATGGTCTGTTGCCTCCCTGGTGCCAGGGTCTGCGATATCTTGGATCGAGTTCTCAGTATTCTCAAGAGGGAGGGTGAGCAGCCAGATGTCGTGGTCCATGTAGGGACCAATGACAAGAGTAGGAAGAATGAGGAGGTCCTGAAAGGTGAGCTTAGGGAGCTAGGTAGCAAGTTAAAGGACAGGACCTCCAGGATAGCAATCTCAGGATTGCTACCAATATCACGTGCAGAAATAGTAAGATAGTGCAGATCAACACGTGGTTGAAGACATGGTGCAGCAGGGAGGGCTTCAGATTTTTAGACAATTGGGCAGTCTTCCCAGGGAAGTGGGACCTGTTCCGGCAGGACGGTTTACATCTGAACTGGAGGGGGACAAATATTCTTGCAGGTAGGTCAGCTAGTGAGGCTCGAGTAGATTTAAACTAGATTTAAACAAGTAGGGAGGGGAACCAGAGTGTAGGAAGAGATGTATGGGAGAAGGAAGAAAAAAACAGAGAGGAAGAGGGGGAGAACTTCTTAAATGCATTTATTTTAATGCTAGGAGCATTCTAAGAAAACTGGATGAGCTTAGAGCATGGATTGATACCTGGAAATATGATGTTGTAGCTATTAGTGAAACATGGCTGCAGGAGCGGTGTGATTGGCAACTAAATATTCCTGGATTTCGTTACTTTAGGTGTGATATAATCGGAGAGACAAGAGGGGGAGGTGTTGCGTTGCTTTTCTGAGAAATTATTACAGCGGTGCTCTGGCAGGATAAATTAGAGGGCTCATCTAGGAAGGATATTTGGGTGGAATTGAGGAATGGGAAAGGTGTAGTAACACTTATATGGGTGTATTATAGACCAACTAATGGGGAGTAAGAATTGGAGGAGCAAATTTGTAAGGAGATAGCAGATATTTGTAGTAAGCACAAGGTTGTGATTGTGGGAGATTTTAATTTTCCACACATAGACTGGGAAGCCTATACTGTAAAAGGGATGGATGGTTTGGAGTTTGTAAAATGCGTGCAGGATAGTTTTTTCCAGCAATACATAGAGGTACCGACTAGAGAAGGGGCAGTGCTGGATCTTCTGTTAGAGAATGCAATAGGTCAGGTGATGGAGGTATGTGTTGGAGAGCACTTTCGGTCCAGTGATCACAATGCCATTAGTTTCAATATAATTACAGAGAAGGATAGGACTGGACCCAGGGTTGAGATTTTTAATTGGAGAAAGTCTAACTTTGAGGAGATGCAAAAGGATTTAGCAGGAGTGGATTGGGACAATTGTTTTATGGGAAGGATGTAATAGAGAAATGGAGGTCATTTAAAGCTGAAATTTTGAGGGTACAGAATCATTACGTTCCCGTTAGGTTGAAAGGAAAGGTTAAACGTTTGAGAGAGCCATGGTTTTCAAGGGATATTGGAAATTCGGTTAGAAAAAGAGAGATATCTACAATAAATATAGGCAGCATGGAGTAAATGAGTGCTTGAGGAATATAAAGAATGTAAGAAGAATCTTAAGAAAGAAATTAGAAAAGCTAACAGAAGATAAGAGGTTGCTTTGGTAAGTAAGCTGAAAATAAACCCTAAGGGTTTCTACAGTTATATTAATAGGAAAAGAATAGTGAGGGATAAAATTGGTCCCTTAGAAAATCAGAGTGGACAGCTATGTGTGGAACTGAAAGAGATGGGGAGATTTTGAACAATTTCTTTTCTTCGGAAATCACTGAGGAGAAGGATATTGAATTGTGTAAGGTAAGGGAAACAAGTAGGTAAGTTATGGAAACTATGACGACTAAAGAAGAGGAAGTCCTGACGCTTTTAAGGAATAAGAAAGTGGATAAATCTCTGGGTCCTGACAGGATATTCGCTAGGACCTTGAGAGACATTAGTGTACAAATAGCAGGGACATTGACAGAAATATTTCAAATGTCATTAGAAACGGGGATGGTACCGGTGGATTGGCGTATCGCTCATGTGGTTCCATTGTTTAAAAAGGGTCCTAAGAGTAAACTTAGCAATTATAGGCCTGTCAGTTTGACATCAGTGGTGGGTAAATGAATGGGAAGTATTCTTAGAGATGGTATATATAATTATCTGGATAGACAGGGTCTGATTCAAAACAGTCAACATGGATTTGTGCGTGGAAGGTCATGTTTGACGAATCTTATTGAATTTTTTGAAGAGTTTACTAGGAAAGTTGACGAGGGTAAAGAAGTGGATGTTGTCTACATGGACTTCAGTAGGGCCTTTGACAAGATTTCACACAGAAGGTTACTTAGTAAGGTTCAATCATTGGTATTAATACTGACGTATTCATTCAACAGTGGCTGGATGGGAGATGCCAGAGAGAAGTGGTGGATAACTGTTTGTCAGGCTGGAGGCCGGTGACTAGTGGTGTGCCTCAGGTATCTGTACTGGGTCCATTGTTGTTTGTCATATACATTAATGATCTGGATGATGGGGTGGTAAATTGGATTAGTAAGTATGTAGATGATACTAAGGTAGGTGGCTTTCTGGATAATGAAGTGGGTTTTCAAAGTTTGCAGAGAGATTTAGGCCAGTTAGAAGAGTGGGCTGAACGATGGCAGATGGAGTTTAATGCTGATAAGTGTGAGGTGCTACATTTTGGTAGGAATAATCCTAATAGGACAAACATGGTAAATGGTGGGGCATTGAAAGATGCAGTAGAACAGAGTGATCTAGGAATAATGGTGCATAGATCTCTGAAGGTGGAATCTCATGTGGATAGGGTGGTGAAGAAAGCTTTTGGTATGTTGGCCTTTATAAATCAGAGCATTGAGTATAGCAGCTGAG
Organism: Hypanus sabinus; assembly: GCF_030144855.1. Lineage (NCBI taxonomy): Eukaryota > Metazoa > Chordata > Chondrichthyes > Myliobatiformes > Dasyatidae > Hypanus > Hypanus sabinus. The sequence goes on along the minus strand of NC_082706.1, from coordinate 57,984,077 downwards.
ATGTAATGTTAAAATTGTACAAGGCATTGGTAAGGCTGAATTTGGTGTATTGTGTACAGTTCTGGTCACCAAATTACAGGAAAGATGTCAACAAAATAGAGAGAGTACAGATGAGATTTACTAGAATGTTACCTGGGTTTCAGCAGCTAAGTTACAGGGAAAGGTTGAACAAGTTAGGTCTTTATTCTTTGAAGTGTAGAAGGTTGAGGGGGGACTTGATAGAGGTATTTAAAATTATGAGGGGGATAAATAGAGTTGACGTGGATAGGCTTTTTCCATTGAGAGTAGGGAAGATTCAAACAAGAGGACATGACTTGAGAGTTCGGGGGCAGAAGTTTTAGGGTAACACGAGGGGGAATTTCTTTACTCAGAGAGTGGTAGCTGTGTGGAACGAGCTTCCGGTAGAAGTTGATATTGTCATTTAAAGAAATATTGGATAGGTATATGGACAGGAGAGGAATGGAGGGTTGTGGGCTGAGTGCAGGTCGGTGGAACTAGGTCAGAGTAAGCTTTCGGCACGAACTGAAAGGGCCAAGATGGCCTGTTTCCGTGCTGTAATTGTTATATGTTTATATATGTATGAATATTGGGTAAGTAGTCTTTATAGGCTATTTAGTATAATGTATTGATATATTTTTTTCCTTGCAGTCTTTATTCTTATATGCAGATTAATAAAAATATTGGAAAGAAAACACACTTTTAATATTGACCAAACCCAAGACATTGTATCCCATCTCTGGGCAATTTAAGGCCATGAAGGCGGCCGCACCAACTGCCACCCCCCCCCACCGTCCGGATCACCGTGAATGAAGGACAGACTCTCCCATTCATTCTGCGATACACCCTCAAGCCCGGGGTAACGTTTTATGAGGACAAAAGCTCTTTTCTGGATCCAGAAGGAAAACGAAATTCTGGCTATGCGATATTAACGGAGAGTGAAGTAATTGAGCAGGCCTCCTTTGAAGCAGCTGTCTCCGCCCAGAAGTCTGAGCTGTTTGCTCTGACTCGTGCCTGTAACCTCGCAACAGACAAAAGTGCGAACATTTACACAGACTCCCGTTATGCATTTGGAATTGTACGTGACTACAGGGCTCTGTGGGAACATGGGGATTCCTGACTTCCTCTGGCCACCCCATTAGTAAACAACTTACTCACCGCTCTACAGCTACCTTGACTTTTGGCTATTATTAAATGTGCGGCCCACACCCACATGTCCAACCAGGTCACTAAACACAATGCTTTAGCGAATAAGACAGAGAAAGGTACGGCACAACCCTCGGTAGCTGTCGTCCCCTTGGGTTCCCGTCAAGCAACCTTCCGTGACTTGAGCAGAACGAGTTTGTCAGACGTGCAGGATGTACTTACTTTTCAGGAGGATGTCTCTGAGGAGAAGCACAAGCTGTGGTCCCAGATGGGGTGCCAGAAAGACCCGACCTAGGTTTCTGGATCACCCCAGCGGGACAGGTTAGTGTTCCTGCACAGTTTTTACCAATATAGGTTGATTATATACATAATTGTACACACCTGGGAAAGGAGGGAATGGTTGGTAATCTGTATCCTGCACTCCGGGTACCACTCCCTTGACAGGTGAAATGTTTTCCTGTCTACAAGCTGATTTGATTGAATTGCCTAGAGTACATTGCTATAGATACTGCTTAGTTATTGTAGACGTGTTTAGTAGATGGATTGAAGCTTTCCAACTACCAATAATACTGCTATGACTGTTGTGAAGATATTATTACAGGATATTAATTCCCAGAGATGCTGAGCTCTGACGTTCCCACACTTTGTGGCAAAAGTAAACCAAGGGGTATGTAACAAACTAGCTATCAAGCAACTATTCCACTGTGTACACAACCCACGGGCCGCTGGCATAGTGGAAAGAGCCAATGGCACTCTGAAGAGTAAATTGGCCAAACTAACAGCGGAGACTGGACTCACTTGGTTGAAGGTCCGACCACTAGCCAAATTCCACATGAGGGTTAACCCACAGGGGAGAACGGGTTTGTCACCAGTTGAAATCATTTATGGACGGCCCATGAGGACACCCTGGACACCAAGACCTTCTGTACCACTGCTCCCAGAAAGTCTACCAGCAAAATTGGATATGCATACCCTCGGGGAAGAGATGGGGAAATATATATGCCAACTAACCAAAATTCTCCAAGCATTACATTCACAGGTACAACAGGCTCACAAGGAAGAGAACTACCCCACAGAGAGGAGTGACTATTCCACCACAGAACCTGGGAATTTTGTCCCGATCAGAACTGGGATCGAGGGAAACTCGGACCTCGGTGAAGAGGACCATATCAGGTGTTTCTGACCACTCCCACGGCTGTGAAACTGAAGGGGCAATCTCCGTGGATATATCGAACAGACTGCAAATGTGTTACTGAAGGAACTGAGTAGAAGGACTCTCTCGGACTAAAGGGAAATGTATTGGTTGATAGTGGACTGATGAAACCTTAGGTTTCCAGCCGTGGACTGTCATTTTAAGAGAAAGTGTCTGAGTAACATCATAACACTCATAACACCTAACTTTTGATTGTTTTGCATGAGTTGTTAAATTACAAGTAGATACAAATAAAGGTAGTGCTGTTAACATCAAAACCAGACTCCGGGTGTGGCCTATTGCTGCTGGTTCATTTAAACCATTACGGGTATGTAATCGTGGTGTTCGTGTTTATGTCTTTGAGAGGGCTCACCACAGCATCCAGGGGTCCCCATGTTAACACCTTTATGTCTCTCTGTCACACCGATACCAAACAGGTACAACTGGGGGCCTGCTGGGTTTGTGCTGAACTTGCACAGCATGCTCAAATTATGATTCCAATGTCAGTAATCCTGCTCAACCAGAGAGAGGAACTCTCAGCCTGGGCTTTCTCGGGGAAGTGAGGTGAGGAACTGTGGTCCAGTCAGAGGTGACTCTTGCTGTCAGTGTTTAATTAATTTGGCTACAGCACTTGAGGGGCTGGCCACAATACTGCAGGGGCCCTGACAGAAACACAGGGCCAAGTAACAGAAATATTCACTGAAATGATTGCAATCCGGCAAACGTATGGCTTTAGATTTTATCCTTAATGAGAAAGGGGGAACCTGTGCTATTATTGACACAGAATGCTGCACCTATATCCCTGATGAGTCTACTAACATTACATCCCCTCCGAGCACAATGCCCAGGAGAGTGACAGCATCAAGAAAGTAGGGCTGGATTGACACGGGTTCACCGAAGGATCTAAACGGTGCTCTTTGAAGGCCAGTTCGGTAATTTGTGGGGCATGCTGTTGCTTCATGGACTAACAATTGTACATATCATTGTTATAATTATTGTTGTACGCTTTTTTTACCCACTGATAAGTCAATGCTGTACTTCATTGCTTTCTCTGTTAAAAAATTACTGCTTTGTTGATCATGTAATAATCAAAAGGATGGAGTGATAAAGTATGTAAAAGGGTTAACACCTTGTTAAAAAATAGCAGCCTGTTTTCTGACAGAAACTGCTGATGATGAACAGATGTGCTAAGCCATGCTGAGTCATATTTCTTCTTGAGGGTAACCAGCTATGGTTTCAGGATGGTTATCTCCTTGTGCACTCATGCGTAGAGATAGGACAGCTTCAGTCGGCTCTGTGTGTGTAAGCCATTATGACTATTTTGTAATTTGACTTTAGGGGCTGTCATGTAGTAAATAACTTTGGCTCCAGCCTGTCTTGTGTGGGGGGTATCTGGACAGATATATCTGTGGTGTAAGGGGAATTGTTGCTCAGTTAGTGGATTGGGCAGGAAAAGTCATAGACTGTTTCTGTTTGAACAACTAACTGAGTCAGCCCTGGGTGCTTGGAATAAAGAGGTTGTACTTATACGGGGTCTCAGTGACTTTATCCAGTGATTTCCACAGAATGGGAGTGGTTTTAAAGGGCTGGGCTGCTGGAAGCACATCACCAGACCTGGAGTGATTGCATCTGGGTCTGACAGAGGCATAACTGGTTCTTCTGGGCACATTCAGTCTCACTCCAACTATTCCCTACCTTCCCTTGTACAGGTATGTAATGTCTAAAGGACCAGAGTTTGAGTAAATGAGACTCACCAAGCTTTCTCCTGACTGAATCACTGGAATCTCCGAGTCAGATGGGTTTCCTCAGTCTCCAGTTGATGCTCTCAGTCCTCGTTCATTTGTTGCTGTTCCCTCGTCTTCGGTCGTGGTTTGCTTCCAGTTGGGGATTTTTCTTCCAATAAATCTCTCACTGGATCTAACTTTAAATTGAAAGATAATGAAGCACATTAACAATAAAAAAGAGCACCAAACATTTCTGCTTAATGGTTCTAAAAACAAAACTCACCGAAATTTAAATGTTGAAGGGTAATATACAGTAATGATCTCAGTGAACAAACCTTTATTGTCCCTCACACGTCACAAAACGATATGGGATAAGCAGGAGCCATCATTCAGTCATGGTGAGACATAAGACACAGGAACAGAATTAGGTGATTCGATTCATCTGGTCTGCCCCACCACTCAACCATGGCTGATTTTTATTCCAACACCATGTTCCTGCCTTCCCCCTGTAACCCTGTAGCTACTTAGCAATCTGGAATATATTAATCTGTCATAAATATACCCAAATGGCAGGCTCAACCAACCTCTGCGGCAACAAATGCCATACTTCAGACATCTTTTGTCCAAAATAATTTTCTCAACTCAATTTTAACAGGAAGCATCTTTATTCTGAGACTGTGCTGTCAGATCACAGACTCTCCGTCTAATGGAAACATCCTCTCCTTGTCCACGGTATCCAGGCTTTTCAGCATTCAGTACGTTTACTTAACCGTACATCTCCCCACCACACCACCATCCCCCTGAACTCCATTGAGCACAGGTCCAGAACCATCAGATGCTCCTCATACATAACACTGATCATTCCTGAGATTATTCTTGTAAACCTTGTTGGCAACAACTGTACTGAACACATTTCCAGGAATAACAGGTAAATTGGTACCAGGATAATTTTCAGGGAAAAGTTGTGCTTTCTTTACTGTTCTACTATCACAGAACGAGCCATTTCCATTTCCAGGTTTAAACAAGTCCGTTTCAGGAAATATAAGCCATTGCAGGGTGAATGTAATAAATAGAAACTGGAATTACCAGAAACGCTCAGCAGCTGAAGAACAGCTGTGGGGAGAGGAACAATCTTTACAATTCAATTAATAACGTTCGTCAGAATGACCTCAAACTTTTTCAGATGTTAGTGTAGATCTCCAGCAACTTGAGATGCTGCCTGATTTCCAGCGAGTGACAGTGAGGGGGGATTTCCAAAAACAGTTTGAACACCAAACTCACGGGTCTACTTCTACTGTTCTAAACAACGGAGCAGCCCATCCGGGGACTGTCCACCCACACCACGTGATCATACGTCAAAAGCGGAGGGCGGGGCAGATCGGGGCACACCGCCTCACGTGACCCGTTGGCAGGCTTTCCATTTCATTTAGAAACATAGAAAATAGGAAATAGGTGCAGGAGAAGGCCATTCGGCCCTTCGAGCCTGCACCGCCATTCAGTATGATCATGGCTGATCATCCAACTCAGTACCCTGTACCTGCTTTCTCTCCATACCCCCTGATCCCTTTAGCCACAAGGGCCGTATCTAACTTCCTCCTAAATATAGCCAATGAAGCGGCCTCAACTGTTTCCTGTGGCAGAGAATTCCACAGATTCACCACTCTCATTTCTACGGAAACTAACAGCCTGGGCTCCTGGTTTGCATCGTTCAATGCCGATCCAGTGAAGCTGACACATTTCTGACGAGCCCAGATGACTGGGTACTAAATGAGTAATCGGCCCTCAGGGCCAACATCGGATCTCCCCGGTCGGGATCGGTCTCAATACTCACCGACGCAGACAGTGATACCGACCCGCGGCTCTCGGCGATAATCCTTTAGCGACCCCACAGACGATCCATTCCTGCGCTGAGCGGAAAGGAAACACGGTCACACGGAGACAGTGAGCATGCGCGAATAGATTGTTACATCATCCGGAGGGCGGGGCCTCGGAAACAGTCGCGCAGATGCTGCCCGTCTGTGGTTAAATGGGAAGGACAAACGTAATCACGTGACCGGTGGGGTCTCCCACCCCAGGAAAAATATATCGTCTGTCCACTCTATCTTTTCCTCTCGTAATCTTGTAAACGTCCATCCAGTCTCACCCCAGCCTGCGCTGCTCGACAACAACATTTTGTCCAACGTTTCGCTATCGCTCATACTCTCCAATCCAGGCAGTATCCCGGTAAACCGCTTCTGCACCCTCTCCAAAGCCCCGACATCCTTCCGAGAATGGGGGCAAACAGAACTGTATCAAACACTCCAGATGAGGTCTAACTAGTTTTATAAAGCTGTGTTACGAACTGTAACGTTTTAGAAGCGAACCAGCAGCAACAGAGATCACACTGGAGTCTGATTTTAATGTTGAAACCACTCACTTTATTAGTATCTACTTACAGTAACTTAATGAAATAAAGATAACACTGTTATGTATGTATGAGTAAATATAACTCCCGAACTATCGAGCCTGAGCGAACAAAGCTTAGAGTGTTGAGATGGTAAAGTAGGAAAGTTCAGGAATCCTTTAGCTGTACCCGCCTTGATGCTTGCAAGGGCCGATACAGAATCGCGACATATCACAAAATTACTATCCTGCTCACTCCGTTCTAGTGCTAACAATATGGCAAACATTTCACCTGCATAAACACTCAAGCAATCCGGCATTCTCTTGCTAATTTCCACTTGATAACTTGGCACAACAATTGCAGACCCTGTTGCACCCGTTTCTGGATCCTTTGATCCATCCGTAAAAAATCTGTACGTCTTTATATTTACATTCCCTATACCTATAATATTCATGAGTATATCAGCTGCTTTATTACTGCATTTGATTTTAAGCAACTCCAAATCCACAGAGGGATTTTCTAATACCCAGAAAGGTAATACAGGCCACACCACACTTGGACAAAACTTTTTATCTTATACAGGAGAGCCGTTTGCTCTCCTGTCCAGCCAAAACTTTCTTTTTGTGTCCTTTCCATTTCCCAGCATGTCTCCAACACCCTTTTTGTAGGATGGCTATCACCATGCCCCCTTTCGTTAATCCAGTAACTGGCCTCCAGTAGTTTATGTCGCAGCCCCAGTGGCAATTCATTTGCTTCAACTTGGAGTGCACACACTGGGGAAGTTCCAACTGCTCCCAAGCACACCCTTAGAGCCCGAGTTTGCACGATATCCACTTCCGCTAACACAGATTTTGCTGCTGACCTGTATACAATGATACCATATTCTAATCTTGATCTTATTAATACTTCAGTGATGTAAAATCAGCACCCCATTCCAAACCAGCAAGACACCTCATGACATTTATCACATTTTTACATTTAGCAACTACATATCTAACATGTTTTCTCCATGTTAATCTCAAGTCAAAGTGCACTCCCAAAAACCAAAAACTTTCAACTCTCTCCAGGTTACTTCCATACAGAGTCAGATAAAGTCCCCTGATATTTTTCCTTGTAAAGAACAGGTTTTTTGTCCTCTTCACTGAAAATTTAACACCCCACTTTGTCCCCCACTCTTCAATTTGATTAATTCCATCTTGCATTTTCAGAACTATATGTTCAATATTTCTCCGTCTTTCCCACAAAGCCCCATCATCTGCAAACAAAGACCTTCCCACATCCGTTGGTATATTTACGAATATATCATTTATCAAAATGGAAAATAAATTTGGACTCACTACACTCCCCTGAGGCATCCCGTTTTCTACAACATACTGGCTTGATAGCTCTGATCCTATCTCCACCTGAATAGTTCTCCCATTTAAAAAGTCCTTAACCCAATTGAACATTCCCCCCGATTCCCATTAAATGCAGCTGAAGAGCCCCTCCTTCCATAACATATCATCAGCTTTCTTAACATCAAAAATGACTGTAACCACTGTCTCTTCATTTACTTGTGCTTTTCTTATTTCATCCTCTAGACACACCACTGGATCCATAGTATTCCTTCCTTTCCTGAACCCGCTTTGATACGTAGCCACCATACCTCTACTTTCCAGAAAGTACACTAACCTCTCATTTATCATACGTTCCATAAGTTTACATATATGAGATGTCAAGGCAATTGGCCTGTAACTTCCTGGCCTGCTGGCATCTTTTCCAGGTTTCCTTATTGGAATAATTATTGCCACTTTCCAGCTCCCTGGTATTCTCCCTTCATCCCAGACTTTGTTATACTGAAGCAGTAGTTTCTCCAGACTTCCTTCACTCAGGTATGTTATCATACTATAGCACATTTCATCCTTACCTGGTGCAGTCTCTCCTGTTCTATCTCGTGCCCTTCTTAATTCTCCCATGCTAGAAGGGACATCTTACACACTGTCAAGGTTAGTTTTCCTATGAAAAGCCTCCATATTTCCATCTTTTGTTCTCTCTCTACTTCTTCTTCCCTTCTCAGACAAATTATCAGAACTATGTACCATAACAAAAGTACTGGCAAACAACTCTGCCTTTTCCATGTTTGTCACTGCAGTCACATTTCCATTCACCAGAAATGGGTACTTCCACTCTCTCCTGTTCACTGCCATCCTTCTTATCATTTCTCCCCCCCCCCCACTACCCACACCTCTCCTACTTGGGTTGTGCTTCTGATTGAATCACAATACTTTTTCCAGTGTGTCCTTTTAGCATGTCTTATTGTCCTCCTCACTACTGCCTGAGCTTGTTTGTACTGAATCGTATGTTGGAAGTTATACGTTACTTTAACCAATTTAAAAGCCTTATTTCCATTTCTCACTGCTTCCTTACAATTATCATCCCACCATGGCATTACTCTCTTCTTTGTTCCTCCTTTACTTTTAGGAATGGATTCTAATGCAGCTGATGTTATACCTTGTTTTAATATGCTGTCAAGTGTTTCTATGTCCATCTCACCACTGACCCAACTTAGATATCTATCACTTTTTCCAGAAACTTCTCCCAATTGGCTTTCTCAAGGATCCATTTACCACCTATATTCTCTGTGACCCATGAGGCAGAAATATTTATCTTGCACCAGATTGAGTAATGATCACTCCCTACAGTTCCTTCTTGTTATGCTAATCACTCACATACTGAAGCAATAGAGTCTGATACTAATGTAAGATCAAGCACAGATTGACCCACTCATCCTGTCTCTTGACTTGACTGTACACTGAGTTATCATTTACCTCTTCCCATTTTAACCCTATCATACCCAAATGGTGCTGAATCCTTTCAGCTTTAGATTTGATCTCACAAGTTGCATTTATCACTCCTGCTATAAAGATCACCAATTTCTTCTTCTCTAGTCATGCATTCTTCTTATCTTGCCTTTCTTTCGCTGCCACATGCTCACTCAATCATTTTCTTCTGTCCTGCCAACTTGACTGCCTCAGCATATGAGACTTTTTCCTTTACCCTTATCTTCTGCACCTCCATCTCTTTTTGCACCACTTCAGTACACTACACTATGGTTACCTCCACAATTACAGCACTTTACACCCACTCCCTCTCCATATTTTCCATAGTCATGTTCCCCACCACACCTAGCACATCTTCTCTTTCCTTTGCACACTTTGGCCACATGCCCAAACTGCTGGCGATTGTAACACCTCAGATTTTGGTATATCTTCTCTCACATTGTATCACAGAAATCAAAAATATAACTCCTTTGGAGGCACCTTATCCTCAAATTCTACGGGAACAGTTTCAGTCTCCCTTTGTCATTCTTTTCGCACTCTTCACTGAACTATTCCTCACCCTTAAGTTCGCCACTAGCTCCTTCATATTAACACTGAGGGGAAACCCAGACATCACCCCCTTGCAACCATTGACCCTTTGTGCTCCAACAACCGTGGACACTTTGACTTTCCCAACATTAGTCACCTTCATTGCCTTCTCCATCTGCTCTTTAGTTTTACATCCTATCAGCAGGTTTTCATCTCCTAAGATTCTCACATGGCTCAATCCCCTACTGGCCCTCTGATGGTTTTTGTTAGATTGAGCGGATTGATTGTCTTTACTCCCCGTTCCCCCACAAATATTACAACTACATTTAGCAAATGTGCCCTCAGGCCCTTCTCCTCAACTTCTCATCCCTCATTTTCCCATCCACCTACACTAGACCCACCTCCTTTCTTTCTCTTCCAACCCATCACCTTCCTATTCTTAGTCCTTCTCCCCGCCTCTTCCCACTCAAACTCCGTGACGCTGCCGTTGCCAACTGTCTCCCTCCCTGCCATCCTATTGGAGTTTGCAAGGGACCGTGTACGAATATCATTCCAGACCTATACAGGCCATCGGTCAATATTCCCACAGAATGTCCCTCACAACAACCCAGCCCCACAGCAAAAATTGCCAGCAAATGAAGCTCTCTCTCTCTCTCTCTCCCCGTCTTGTTTTACAGCAGTTGGCACCCAGCTTAATGGTGCATTACCACCAACTTCTGCTCCGGAGTATGCGATAGACTCAGATTCTAAATCCCTTCACCCAGTCACACACATACACATACCCTAACCTACGCTTTATCCTCCCACCTTTAGCCATCCTGGTACCCTATTCCTGTTTATCCATCATATCCTATAAAAAAAACCCTGTACCCCTTAAGAAAGCTAAAAATACCCTGACCTGTGTTCTCTCACCCATGCCCAGCAACCCTTTTAATGTGAATTCCTGCACCCCCAATTCCCTTAGATTAATTCTCATCATCTCTCTCTGTATCCCATACTTCCTGCAACTCAGAACTACATGTTCTACTGACTCCTCTTCCTGACATTCCGCACACAATCCTGTCTGGTGTTTCCCTATCAGTTTCAATGTTTGGTTTAGTGCACAGTGCCCCAGCCTTAACCTAGACCACACAATTTCCTCTCTTCTGTATCTACTTCCTACCCTAGTACCTGCAACACTTTTTTGTATTTGATATAAATGCCTCCCTTTCCCCTCCCTGTCCCATCTTTCTTGCCACATTTGGTTAATTTTTTCCCAGATTACACACTTAACCTCTGCTTTACTGATACTAATATGTATTCCTATATTTTCTTTCTTTATTGCCCTCTTTGCCAACTCATCCACCCTTTCATTGCCCTTCACCCCTACATGAGCTGGAACCCATAGAAATTTAACCTGACCTCCCTGATTTGCAACTCTTGTGACTGACTGAAGGACTTTATCAAGTACATCTTGTCAGCTGTTTGAGTGAGAAGACCTTAAACTTGCTAGAACTGAAGATGAATCTGAGCATATCAACATTTTGACTGGTTTAGTTTTCTCCACCCAACGCAACGCAACCAACACTGTCATCATCTCCACTGTATACACCGCTAACTTATCAGATGTTCTTCAGCTGATTGCAATTGCTTTTGCTGGTGTAGCCACCCCAAACCCTGTCACTACTGTCTCAGGTTCCTAAGCACCATCTGTATAGACCTGAGTATAATCACTATACTTTTCCATCACATGACAGTTAAATGCACTTACCAAATCAGTTTTATACTTTCCTTTCCTTTTTACCTCTAACAAATGCCAGTCTACATCAGGCCATACCAGCTTCCATGGAGCTACAACTGGATAAACTACTGAAGGACTTATCCTTAGATCAAACACTCCACATGATCTAGCAATATCATTCGCTACCCGACTAAAGTTTTCCCTCTGAAACCTCCCATTTTCCCAGGACTCCTGCAACACTCCTTTAGCAGGGTGAGTATCATTGTGTCCCTGCAAATTAACCCAATAGTTTGCCATCAATTGCATCCTTCTTAATTCCAAAGGCATTACTCCCATTTCTACCTGCAGGGCTGATACTGGTGATGTTTTAAAAGCCCCACTGCACACTCTCAAAACCTGAGCCTGAATCACATCCAGTTTCCTTATAAGAGACCTAGCTGCTGATCCATATGCTACACTTCCATAGTCCAACACAGATCTTACTAAAGCCATTTACATTCTCTTCAATGCTGAACAACTTGCTCCCCATTCCCTACCAGTCAAGCACCTCATCACATTTATTACTTTTTTACATTTCTCCTCAACTTTCCTGATTATGGTCTGCCCATGTTAATCGTGAATCAAGTATAACTCCCAGAAATTTATATGATCCAACCCTTTCTAATTCAATCCCATACATCCTTAACTTCTTCCCCACTTCAATTCTTTTCCTAGTGAAAAATACAGTTTGAGTTTTTTCCACTGAAAATCTACATCCCCAATCGTAACCCCACTCCACCACTTCATCAATTGCTCCTTGTAGTTTTCTGATTATATGCTCCGTGTTCCTGCCTCTTTTCCACAAGGCCCCATCATCCACAAACAGTGATCTACCTATATCCACTGGTACCTTTGTGAAGACACCATTGATCATAATGATGAAAAGTAACGGGCTAATCACACTACCCTGAGGTGTGCCATTTCCCACTATGTACTGTTTTGATAATTCTGATCCAATCCGAACTTGAATTTTTCTACCAAACAAAAAATCTTTAATCCAATTAAAAACTCTACCCCCAACCCCCATCTTGTGCAGTTGTGCACTTCCTTCCACATCATATCATAGGCTTTTTCAATGTCAAAAAACACTGTAGCTACTGATTCTTTATTGGCCTGGGCCTTTCTTATTTCAGTCTCTAACTTTATCACTGAGTCCATGGAATTCCTTCCCTTCCTAAAACCACTCTGATAACTTGCCAGCATTCCTCTTTTCTCAAGATCATATGATAACCTTTCAGTTATCATCCTTTCCATGACCTTACATATATTTGATGTTAGTGCTATTGGCCTGTAGCTAGTGGGTTTGGACAGATCCTTGCCCGGTTTCCTTACTGGAATTACTACTGCTTCTTTCCATGCACTTGGTAATCTTCCCTCCTCCCACACTCTGTTATAAAAATGCAGTAACTTCAAGAGCACTCCTTCTCCTAGATTTTTTAGCATAACATAGCATATGAGATCTTTCCCTGAGGAGGTTGGTCTCGATCTCTTTATTGCTCTCACCATTTCTGCCAAAGTAAATGGATCGTCAATCATATCATCTGTTTCTTTCCTCCTGTTTAACACGCCTGGGTATTGACTCATTGTACTTACTCTTCTCCTTCTCCCTTCTTCAGACAAATTTTCTGAACTATGTATCTTTACAAATGACTTAGCCATGGTCTCAACCTTATCCCAGCTGGAGACTGCTGTTTCCTCTTCAGATATCATTACTGGATACTCCCAATCCCTTCTATCTCCCCCCATCCTCTTAACCATTCCCCATACATCTCCCACAGGCGTTGTTCTTCCTATTTTGTTGCAAAAACTCCTCCAACTTGCCCTTTTAGCTTGATGTATAGTTCTTCTCAGCACTGCATGCGCCTTCTTATACTGAATCAAATGCTGCATATTATGGGTTCTTTTAACTAGCCTGAATGCTCTATTTCTGTTTTTTACAGCCTGACAACTTCCTCTGTCCACCATGGCACTATTTTTCTATTCATCCTATTTTTACTCCTGGGTATAGATCCTTCTGCTGCCATAATAGTTGCTGAGGTCACCTGAATGTTCAATTCATCCATATCTCCGGAAATGTCAATCTTTGTCAATGCTTCTTCATTTAACTTCTGGAACTTACCCCAATCTGCTTTTCCAAACACCCACTTTGGGACTCCCCCACCTGGACTTATTTCAACTCTTTCACCCACTGAACATAAAACTGGTTAGTGATCACTGCCTACTGTTCAAGCTGTCCAAACTCCCCAGTTATTAATGCCAGCCAAGACATGAGACATAATATCCAATACCGACTCAGTTCCTGTTGTTATGTTTATCCTTGTTCCTCTACCATCATTTATACATACCAAATCCCTTTCTTCCATCAAATCTTCAATTACCGTTCCATTTGAATCTGTAATCGAATCCCCCCATATTGTGCTGTGAGCATTGAAATCTGCACACCGCACTACTTTATGTCTATTTTGTCCTTGTATCCTTAGTAGGCTGTCCAAATCCAACCTTTTACATAGATTGTAGTGGTTAATTATAACCACTCCCTCCCCTCTCTCCCATATTTCCACCACTATGTATTCCTGATCGTCTCCTTTTCTAGTACTCTATACGGTATACCTTGCTTGATTAACATAGCACAACTTCCTCTTCCCCCTAGATTTCTATCTTTCCTTATCATTGTATACCCATGTACCACAAAGTCTAAAGCTGGTTTCAACCAAGTTTCCTGAATACACACTACATCCGGTTTTACAATCATTTCCTTAATAAAGTCCTTAAATTCCTGGCCATTGGCCAGTAAACTCCTTGCATTCCATTGCAAAAGAATCACCATAATGAGTACTAACCAACCTATGATACTTGGTGGCTTGACTGATCAGTGAGGTTCTCCCTCACTTCTTCCCATGTCATTCCTGCTAACGCTAAATGGTTTACTGCTGCTTTGACCACCAGCTGAATGTTGTCACTTTTTGACTTTACCTCTACCGTACTATTAATGACTCCTGCAATGAATGTTACTAGAGCTTTTTTTTCCCACATAATTCCTGTCATTTACTCTTTGCTGCATCTCTGGCACCCCTATTGCTCTCTGGTCATTAGGAGCATTATTCTGTTCTCTTGACATTCTTACAGCTTCTGCATAAGTGATCTTTCTTTTCAATCTTATTTCTTGAATTTTAGTCTCCCGTCTCATAACCTCACACCTACTATATGCCACATTATGAGCTCCTCCACAATTACAGCATTTTGGTTGCACTCCTGTTCCGCACTTTCCATATTCATGATCATCCCCACAACTAGCGCATCTCCTCTGCCTTTTACAGGTTTTAGCTATGTGTCCAAACCTTTGACAATTATAGCACCTCAATGGCTTTGGTGCATATACCCTTACTGGGTAACTCATGAAACCCAGGAACACTTTCCTTGGAACTCTTTCTTCTTCAAATTCAATCAGTACTGTTACACTTTCCTCTTTCATTCCCTCCTTTGTTGTTTTCAGTCTTAGAACATTAATTACTTTCCCCCCTTTGATATTCCTCTTCAACTCCTCCATGTTTATACTCATTGGTACACCTATGATCACTCCTTTACAAACACCATTTCGTGCTCCCACACTCCCTGTATATTCTACCTTGCATTTTCCTATCTCTTTTAGCTTGAGTGTTTTCTCAAGTTGTTCCTCATTTGCACATCTTACCAATAGATTGCCATCATTAAGGACTTTTGCAAATACTATTTCCCCTATCTTATTTGCCAAAGTTGTTGTTAGCACAAACGGGTTAATTTTCTTCATGTGTCCTTGCGTCTTCTCATTAAACCTAATTATGACAACACCTCCTCTCTGAACTTGTTCACCTTCCTCACTTTCAGAACTCTCTCCATTGTCATTTCTTATTCTTTTATTCCCTTTTGTCTCGGGTTTCATTCATCCGTCCCCTCAGTATCTCCTGATTCCCTTTATTTCTCCCTTCACAATAACCCATTTCTGCCCAGCTGCCTACCTCTGATCCCAAATCCCTATCCTACTCCTTTCCCACTCTCTTTCCCTCAACAAGTTCCAAACCACTTTCACACATGCACCACAGCAAATGAAGCAGAGCCCAGGAGCTATTTATGCAGCCAGCCCAAAATGAGAATCAGGTGCCTCAATTCGAGCACCCACCAGAACAAGGGAAAACTGGAAAACCTGGAATATGTAACTCTGGACCAGACCGTGAACTGGATTGCAAACTTTACAGACCGGACCATGACACTACTATCAAAATTAAATCTCTTATCCATTCACACACACAAGTTAAAAAATTATTTTTCAATCAAGCCATTGCTATCATTCCGCAAACATACCCACAGTGAACTATGTGCATTGACTTCTCCACAACATACAACCCTCAGTGCATGAGAACTACATATACTTTCTCACAAATCAATAGAAAGTTTCCCACAAAGATTGTAAAAAATAACCACTTTAATACTCCTACCTGCTGAATCAAATATTTCGACAAGTTCCTCACATGTTTCATCCACAATCACAACTTTGCAGCCTGCCCCTTTCCTTAAAAAACTGGCAATGCTATCCCTCTACCAACTAACCTGTCAAGCCTAATGACATTATCATCCTGCACAGGAAAACTTAAAATGTGTAAAACCAGGTTTCCTCAATACATGTCGCATCAGGAGAATCTGACAAATCAGAAATAAATTTCTTAAAGTCTTGTTCATGAGAAATCAGTCTTCTCGCATTACGCTGCAATATTTTAATCCTATTATTTACGTTCACAAGTAGACTGGGATACAGATAACAACACACACAAAATGCTGGTGGAACACAGCAGGCCAGGCAGCATCTATAGGAGAAGTACTGTCGACATTTCATCAGGTTTCGGCAGCTTTCACAGTAATTCTAATTTCCTCAGTACAACGAGATGTCTGAGCAGTACAATTCACCACATCCGTTATAAACATCACAAACTTAATTTTATCCAGCAGTAAAGCGTCTCTATTGATGTCATAGTCGACCCTAACTTGGGCCAATCCAAGTCCTGGCCACGTATTAAGCTAACATACATCCACCATACCTGCAAGTACCATGGTCGGGTGACCTGTATTAACCGACCTTTGCCCCCTCAGGCACAATGCATCCTATTAATCTTACAACCAAACAATGTAAAAAAAAACATTGTTTAGAGACAAGGTGATTAATTTCTTTTACACAATTCAGCACCTTTAGCTTGATCTCAGGCATGTTATCTGGTAGACCAGAGTCAAATGTTGTTCTCCCGTTATCTAGTATCAAGGGTCAATCACCCCAACAACATAACAGGCCCACAAATTCCTAATTATTAACCATTTCTCTGCCGTGCCAATTTTCATACCCAGACACCTAACTATGCACCATACACTTATCTATACAGCAAAATGGCCTACTCCTGCTCCTATTTCTTATGTTCTTATGTTTTTTTTTCACTGTCTTCACCACTTTCCTCACCATGGCCTGTGCCCTTTTATACTTAATAAGATCACTCGGAGACTGATACTTCTCAACGTTCCTAAATGCCTTGTTTCTCTCCCTAATTGTCTCCGCACACTCCTCGGTCCACCATGGTACAACCTTTCTCCTATTAATTACCTTTGTAATGGGAATCACTTCCCATGCAGTTTGCTGAACAACTTGACATAACCTTTCATTGCAAAAGTACGCATCTTCCTCAACATTCTGTAGCAGTTCCAGGACTACTATGAACAATAAATCTCATACTCATTCAGGCACACAAGTTGAGAAAATCTTCGACAATGAAACCACTGCCATCATTCCGCAAACATCCCCACAGTGAACTATGGCCATTAAAATCTCCACACTGTGCAACCCTTAGTGAGCGAGAACTACATATACTTTCTCAGAAACCAATGGAAAGTTTTCCACAATGACTGTAAAAATTAACCACTTTTATACACCTTCCTGCTGAATCCAATATTTCGACTACAAGTTACTTGTACACTTTATTCACTTTCACAACGCTACACCCTGCCTCTTTCCTTATAAAACTGGCAACACCACCCCTCTACCAACCAGCCCATCATGACCACTGACGATATAACCCTGCACAGAAAAATGCCTTTAAATGTGCAAATACTAGTTTCCTCAATACAAATAACATCAGGAGAATCTGACTAACAAATCAGAAATAAACTTCTTAAAGTCTTGACCATTAGAACTCAGGCTTCTTGCATCCCACTGCAATATTTTTAATCCCATTATATACCTTCACAGGTAGACTGGGGCACAGAATATCCCACCCATCAGAGCTCCTCATTACAGATCGTAAAGAGCACCAAATTTCTTGGTGTCCACCTGACACAGAATCTCACCTGGTCCCTCAACACCAGCTCCATAACAAAGAAAGCCCAGCTGCATCTTACTTTTTGCGATGGCTGAGAAAAGTCCATCTCCCACCCCCATCCTCATCACATTCTACTGGGGTTGTATTGAGAGCATCCTGAGCAGCTGCATCACTGCCTGGTTCGGAAATTGCACCATCTCGGATCATAACGGATATCCCTGCAGCGGATAGTGAGGTCAACTGAGAAAATCATCAGGGTCTCTCTTCCTGCCATCACAGACCTTTACACTACACGCTGCATCCGCAAAGGAAACCGCATTAGGAAGGACCTCGCGCACCCCTCGTACAATTTCTTCTCCCTCCTGCCGTCTGGGAAAAGGCTCTGAAGCATTCGAGCTCTCACGACCAGATTATGTGACAGTTTCTTCCCCCAAGCCATCAGACTCTCCTCAATACACAGAAGCCTGTCCTGACACCTTGCCCTACTGTCCTGTTCATTATTTATTGTGATGCCTGCACTGTTTTGTGCACATTATGCAGTCCTGTGTAGGTCTGTAGTTTAGTATAGCTTTCTCTGTGTTGTTTTGTTTTATTATTACATAGTACAGTCTAGTTTTTTGTACTGTGTCATGTAAACCATGGTCCTGAAACACGTTGTCTCATTTTTACTATGCACTGTACCAGCATTTATGGTTGAAATGACAATAAAAGCTGACTTGACTTGACTTGACTTCAACTACAGCTTCCCACATAACACCAGTTACACCAAGATACCTTTCTGCAGCTTTCAGAATAATTTTAGTTTCCTAATTAGGACGAGATGTCTGATCAGTAGAATTCACCACATCCGTTATAAACATCAGAAATTTCATTTTATTCAGCAGTGAAGTATCTTTAATGAGAGAACTGTGATGACAACATATATCCACAGATGTCACAGTCTGTTCTCTGACTGGGAACACTTTATCAAATTTATCAAATTTACGTGCTCTACTTGCTGGAAATATCTAAAAAAATGAAATCTAGGCAAATTATATTTATTAGATAATTGCTCAAAAGACATAAAACAATTGTCCAAAAATAAATCAGAAAATCTTAGTATTCCTTTAGTTTTCCGAGCCGAATAAGCTTGATCTATAATGGAAGGGTGGAAAAAGCAATTATTTTAATAGGACTATTTAAAACAAATTGAGTCAACCCGAAAAATTTCCGAAATTGAAACCATATACGTAAAGTATGTTTAACTATCGGGTTGTCAATTCGTTTCGGCAATTTAGAAAGAGCAAAAGGGAGAGAAGTCCCTAAAATAGAACCCAGAGCATAACCTGGTACCGATTTAATTTCCAAACTCACCCAATGATGGCCAAAAGATTCACCCCAGTCTTTCAACCAACATAACAAATATCTAATATTAACTGCCCAATAATAAAATCTGAAATTAGGTAATGCTAACCCACCTTCCTTCTTTGTCTTCTGTAAATATATTTTACCTAACCTGGTATTTTTATTCTGCCATATACATGAGGAAATTTTTGAATCAACATTAGTAAAAAAAGATTTCGGAATAAAAATTGGTACCGCTTGAAAAATATATAAAAACTTAGGTAAAATAACCATCTTAATAGCATTAATCCTGCCTATTAGAGATAGAGATAATGGTGACCACTTAGTAAACAAGCCTTTAATCTGATCAATTAAGGGTAGAAAATTAAACCTAAATAAATCTTTATGGTTTTTTGTGATTTTGATCCCTAAGTAAATAAAAGAGTCATTAACTAATTTAAAAGGTAAATTACCATATATTGGGACCTGTCTATTCAAAGGAAACAATTCACTCTTATTAAGATTTAACTTATACCCAGAAAACTCAGTAAATTGAGCCAACAATGATAGAACTGCTGGAATAGATTTCTCAGGGTTAGAAATGAATAATAATAAATCATCTGCATACAAAGATAACATGAATATTTGTCCCACGATTAATACCCAAAATATCCTGTGATTCTCTGATGGCAATTGCCAACGGCTCTAAAGCAATGTTAAATAGTAATGGGCTCAGAGGACATCCTTGTCTAGTGCCCCGAAATAAGCGAAAAAAAGGAGATCTTTGATTATTAGTAAACACTGAGGATAGTGGAGTGTGATAAATCAGTTTAATCCAAGAAATGAATGTCGGACTAAAATTAAACTTCTCCAACACATTAAATAAGTAAAGCCATTCAACTCTATCAAATGCTTTCTCCACATCTAATGAAATCACGCATTCTGAAGTGCAATGTGAGGGAGTATAAACAATATTCAGTAATCTCCTAACATTGAAAAAAGTATAGCGATTTTTAATAAAACCAGTTTCATCTTCTGAAATAATTTTGGGTAATACCTTCTCTAACCTGGATGCCAGTAACTTGGAAAAAATCTTGGAGTCTACATTCAATAAAGATATTGGTCTATAGGATGCACAGTCAGTAGGGTCTTTATCTTTCTTCAATATTAAAGAAATGGAAGCTCTATAAAAAGATTGTGGCAAATTCCCCAATCCAATTGCTTCCTCAAAAACCCTACATAACCAAGGAGAAAGAGTAGCGGAAAAACATTTTAAAAAATTCTACTGTATACCCATCTGGACCTGGTGCTTTCCCAGAATTCATTGAGGAAATAACCCCTTTAATTTCTGCGTCCATAATAGGAGTATCTAATATTAAAAGATCATCAGATGATAATCTTGGGAAATCTAATTTCCCAAGAAAATCACACATGGTATTACGATCCTGACGGAATTCAGATTGATACAGGGAGGTATAGAAGTCTTGAAATGACTTATTTATCTCATCATGGTTAACTGTCAAATCCCCATTCTGCTGACGAATCTTAGTGACTTGGCGTTTAACCAAAGCATTCTTCAACTGACTAGCTAACAGTTTACCTGATTTATCACTATGTATATAAAAATCAGATCTGGTTTTCATTAATTGATTTTCAATCAGAGATGTAAGTAATAAACTATGTTCCATTTGAAGTTCAACCCTTTGTTTGTAAAGCTCCTTACCAGAAGTGATCGAATATTTCTTATCCATCTCTTTAATTTTATCGACCAATAAAAGAGTTTCCTTCTTAATGCGTTTTCTCAAACCAACTGAGTAAGAGATAATCTGTCCACGTATATACGCTTTAAAAGTGTCCCAAAGTGTTCCGCAAGAGATATCATCCGTGGAATTAGTTGAAATGAAGAAATCGATCTGTTCCTTCATAAATTTAATAAAGTCTGGATCTTGCAGTAAGGTAGAGTCAAATCGCCATTGTCTAACATTAGAAGCTGTATCCGTAAATTTAATAGAATGTTTTAATGGAGCATGGTCAGAGATAGCTATAATATCATAATTACAACCAATTACCAATGGAATAAAACAAGAGTCAATAAAAAAAATCAATCCTCGAATAAGAATGATAATCATGTGAGAAAAAAAAGAAAACTCTTTATCGTTAGGATGCCGAAATCTCCAAATATCAAAAACTCCATTACCAGTCAAAAAGGAGTTAATACAAGTGGCCGACTTATTGGGTAAAGTCTGAATAGATAAAGATTTATCCATCAAAGGATTTAAACAACAATTAAGGTCACCACCCATTATTAATTTATATTCTTTTAGATTGGGTAAGGAAGTAAATAAGGACTTAAAAAATCAGGACAATCCACATTTGGAGCATAAACATTAACCAAAGTAACCTTTTTATTACAAAGTAAACCCATAATTAACAAAAATCTACCATTTGGATCCGAAAAAATATCGTGTTGAACAAATGCAATAGAGGAGTCAATAAAAATAGAAACTCCTCTTCCTTTGGCATTCGAATTTGAATGATACTGTTGACCCCGCCAAGACCCAAAAAAAAAGCGAAATTTGTCCTCCTTCCTAACATGAGTTTCTTGTAGAAAAATGATATGAGCATTAAGTGTTTGGAATACTTTGAAAATCTTCTTTCGTTTAATCGGATGATTTAAACCATTAGTATTCCAAGATACAAAATTAATGGTCTGAGCCATAATTTTAAAATCAACCCTTTGGTATAGAAAGGGTTAACCAAATTATAAACTCATGCACCCGGAAGAGGAACAAAAAAGGGGCGGACCCGGAAGTGACGACAACTCAGACATATTTGAAGTTCAAAAACAGCCCAAATGAAAAAACCAAAACAAACTGGTGAAGGAAAAGTGAAATTAGAAAACAAACTAAACCCCACCACTGCAAGAAAAAGATAAGAAAAAGCCAAAATATGTCGAGGAAAAGGAAAAAATGAGATTAATTCAACCCGCATGTCAGCGGAAGACCATTCCATATATAAAGGATATATATATCTATATATAAAAACCACCCCGACTTTAAAAATTAAAGTCACTATACTAAAAATCATACTTCTAAATATAGTTAGTTGTAAAAAAAAAGAATATAGTCACTAAAAGCTTATAAATCGGGCTATAGCCCAGACAAAACAAAAAGTATTTAAGCTATGATAAGCGATGCATTGTAGGAAGAAGACAAGATAGAAAAAAAAACGCCATCTTAAACAAAACCAAAAATATTTTTCAAAAAACCACCATCTTAATAAAAAAAATTCACCTTTGAAGGGTTAAAAATATACCTTCAAAGGAACAAGAATAGTAGTCAAGGATGTAGTATAATGGTTAAAGTGCATAAAGTGATTAATATGACAAAAACACACTTTAACTTAAATATAAAGTATAGGATAAACCTACACCAATAACCAGAGGTTAAATCTGGTTTAAGAAATCAAGAACCATCTTACACGATCAGAATCATTCATTTATTAAAGACTGGTGTCTGTAGCAGTAGGGAAGTTCTTCTCCAGATAAATTCTCGCTTCGGATGTAGAAAGGAAATCTGACATGGAGCATCTGGCTGAGCGACTCTAAGCTTCGCAGGGTATAAGAGCGCAGGTTTCAAATTTTTCTCATAACATTCAGCCATCAGCGGTTTAAAAAGAAGCCTTTATTTCATAACTTCAGGACTAAACTCTTGGGGACACCTTTTCAAACAGAGGTACGGAGGGTTTATTTTATTAGCCAGGGAGTATTGGATCTGTGGAATACTCTGCCACAGACTGCAGGAGAGGCCAAGTGTGCGGGTATATTTAAGGAGGAAGTTGATCATATCCTCATCAGTCAGGGCATCAAAGGATATGGCAAGAGGTCAGGTGTATGGAGTTGAGTGTGATCCGGGTTCAGTCATGATGGAAAGGCAGCAGACTCGATGGGCTAAATAGCCTAATTCTGCTGCTATAATTTGTGGTCTCATGGACGCAAACCCCCACAATCATGGTGAATCTCCTCTGTCACCTTCCAGCACAAAACATCCTTTGTACAGAATGCTAAGCAAACCTTTTCAAGAACTTTGGCAAGTCAGGCAGCATCTGTTGAGGGGAAAAGAGTCGATGTTTGGGACAGAACCCCTCTCTTGCAGCATTGATACAGACCATTCGGGCCCAACCTTTCCAAGTCATCCTGGTGTCCTTTTAAACTAATCCCATCTGCCTGCCTTTGACATAGAACACAGAAATCTACAGGACATTACAGGCCCTTCGGCCCACAATGTTGTGTTGACCATGTAACCTACTCCAGAAACTGCCTAGGATTTTCCTACTGTATAGTCGTCTATGTTTCTAAGCTCCATGTACCTGTCTAAGAGTCTCTTAAAATATTCTATTGTATCTGCCTCCACCATCGCTGCTGGTAGTGCATTCTATGCCCCTACCTCTCTCTGTGTGGAAAACTTACCCCTGACATCCCCTCAGTACCTATTTCCAAGCACCGTAAAACTGTGTCCCTCATGTTCATTTTAATCCTGGGAAAATGCCTCTGGCAATCCACATGGTCAATGCCTCTCATCATCTTATACCCCTCTATCAGGTCACCTCTCATCCTCCGTCGCTACAAGGAGGTTAATATAGCATCAACGTTACCTCACAGCTCTTGAACTCAATCCCACGGTTGATGAAGGCCATCACACCAGACACCTTCTTAACAAAACTGCCAACCTGCACAGCAGCTTTGAGTGTCGTATGAACACGGACCCCAAGATCTCTCTGACCCTCCACACTACCAAGTGTTTTAACATTACTGTTATTTTCTGTGTTCAAATTTGACCTGCCAAAATGAACCACTTCACACTTATCTGCGTTGAACTCCATCTGCCGCTTCTCAGCCCAATTCTGCATCCTGTCTATTTCCTGCTGTAATCTCTGACAACCCTCCAGACTCTCCACAACATCACCAACGGTAAAGAATTTTTCGGTGGGGGACTGACAGGTTTCTTGTTCGCTTGGCCTTCTGGGTAAAGAGGCAACCATGGATGACACTGCTGGATTTGTCCTCGTACAATCGGAGGAATTCCGAGCGAATATATCTCCCAAACACTGCCGAGCTCCAGCTATATAAATGCAAATATCAGTAACCCGGAATAAAAATATATTTCCTAGTTAATCTTAGATGAAAAGTCTGACTTTCATTCAATAAAAATGTTAATTAGTGCTATATGGCAAAAAAATCCTTCCGTCAGATTTATTTCTCTCTGGGTAAATAAAGATATGAAACACCTTTGTCCTCGAGGACAAGTGACATGTGGCTTTCACATCACGGAAGTGCCAGACTCCAATGAGAATAACTGCTGCCCTCACCTTCATGTTCATTGGTATTGCCATCGATGGGTTCATCACTGTCAATCAGCTGGGGGTGGAGATCCGAGTAAATAGAAAATCTCCAGAATTCTACATGTTGTAACAATTGCTCTTTGCAGTGTTGTGGAACATGGCCAGAACTTGAAATAATACTAAAGGACAGAGACAGATTTGCCAAGTCACGGGTGTATTGAACGCAGAAACATCCCATCCTCATAGAGACAGGAATACAGTCACAGAATCTGATGGTCAGCGAAGATGACTGATCCATGCCTTGTTAGAAGGTGAGGTGTTCATACAGAGACAGTGAATACAGACACTGAAAACATGAGGGTGTTGCCCGTGTTCTGAGTGGCAATGGACCTGGGGAAAACGGGAATAAATGTAGCGTGGAAGCAGGGTCTGCGAATGTTTGGAGGTCTCGACTCTTGTTGATGACTGGGTATTCCGTTCTCTCTCAGCAATAGGAGATGAGACAGCGCAGAACAGAGGCCAGGTCCTGGGCCGTTGGGCTGAGCTCAGTTCGCAGCTTCTTTAAAGAACAGGACTACTGAGGTGACTGGATATTTCATCGCGCTCTTTACCTGCTCCCTGAACTTGGACTGAGTCACTGCGTAGATAAAGGTGTTGGTGCAGCAACTTACGATCGCTAACGCGTAGCCAACTTGTGCCAAAATATTTTCGGATCCAATGCCCGCCTCTCCTGTTCCTTTGACCTGGTAATAGACGAATTCTACGACAACCGTCATCCACAGGAGGATAAAGCTGCCGGAGAGGGTGAAGAGTAAAACCACAGACTTCTTCCTGCTCTCCATCTCCGGGTCTCTATTGTTCTCCCATTTACTTTGACCTCTGAGCCCCCTCCGGACACGACTGGCGACTAATATGTGCCGGACTGTCATAGCGTTGAGCAGCAGAATTATAGCGAAAGGGAGCAGTGGTGTTAAAACAGTATCGAACCAGTCAAGTCCAACCCAACTTTTGTCAGTGAAATAACTTGGCTTGGGATCGCAGAACCACGGCAGGCTGTCAATAATTTCCCCAGGTTCTATTGCGAAGTAAAACGGGATATTTTTCAGACAGAGAAGTATTCCCGTTGTGGTTTGCACCACAGCCGCAGATTTCCCGGTGCAATATTTAGTTTTCAGCTCTTGGCAACAAATGGTGACAAAGCGATCAAAGGTGAAAGTGACGGTGAACCAGACAGAACAATTTGTGGTTATTCGCCGCAGTACGTGGATAACAGCACACACAGGAGTGATGTCCAGGAAACTCAGAGGGAAGTAATGATATTTGATTTGACCCAGGATTACTTCAGTGACAATGACCAGTAGATCCGCCACAGCCATGGCCACTAGGTAACGAGTGGTGCAGGTGGAGAGGCCGCATTTACCCCGGGACAGGATGACAATAGGCACTAAATTCACTGTGGTGTCAAAAAACAAATGAACATCAACAGAATTATCGTTCATTTGGATCTGATGGCAAATTCAAATCTCTTAGCGAAATATTATGCATTGGATCAGAATTTGTCATCCAAAGTAAATACTCTCAAGCACCTCGGGAACCTTTGAGTTAAAGTTGGGTGGGATCGATCAAAATAGAGTATCATGGCTTTCAAACAGCATTTGTGAAGTAAATGGGTGATCGACGACTCAGGTCGAAGTCCTGCATAGTGACAGACACAGGATTCCCCACCCAAAACGACGACATTTCCTTCGTCTCCAAAGCTCCTGCTTGACCCGTTGACTTCCTCCCGAATTTTGCCCTTTTGTTCCAGACTCCACTATCTGCCTCCTCTCAAATCCTCACCTTTGTTCTCAATGGCGATGGTAGCTCCCCGATTGTAGTTCTAGTGACGGTCACTCCCAATACTGGTGAACCGAGTTGTCAGATACTGGAGGAAAGCCCGCAGTATCGGGATCCCAGTGTACACAGTGCACATTGCTGCAGGACCATTAGGTTATGTGCTCCACTCTAGACTTTATCTAACAATTAGTCATCTATTAATCTATAAATTCGTATCTGTAATACATGTTTTAAAAATTGTATTGAAATACATCGAAGGGTAGACCTAGCCACCCCCCATTTAATCCTATCCTAATCATGAGACAGCTTACAATTAATCTAACAACCGGCACCACTTCGAACTGTGGGAGGGAGCCGGATCAGCTGGAGGAAACACATCCGGTCACGATGGGAACATACAATCCCCTTACTGGCTGAGGCGGGTATTGAGCCAGTACTGTAAGCGTTGTGTTTACCACTGGAAACCACTACACAACTGCCCGCTCAAGTACCTCTCCAACCTCGTGCACGACGACTCCTTAGAGCTCAAATCAGAACACTTTGACACTTCATTAAAAGGCAGATCTGGCTTCCAATATTTTCCTTCATGAAGTGGATTTCCCGATCGTATCTGTTTTACAGTTAGCATAGCTGGCAAAGTTACCCTTACGAGAGTTTCAGCAGCGCACACAAGGAGTGACAGAATTTAAAGCATTAATCTCGCTTACCAGGAACTCCAATGGTTGCAATAATCACGTACAATATTCCACTGTCACTTGCAAATGTTTGCCACATTTCTGTGTGAGCCTATTCCGTTCCGATGATTTTGTCAGCACACTTTGCGAGTGGAACACTGGCATGGCAATTTATCAGTCTTTATAGCATTTCCGAACCCCACGGGGACGTGTTTCAACAATTTCCACAAGCAACGGCAGAGTGAAATCCCTACAGGTCAGTCTAAATTTGGTCAGTGCTGACGTAATTGTGAGATTCAAACAACTGACGTTGCGGGAGACACGTCATCCTTGCATCATGTGAACGGCCATGCAATCCAAATGCCAGTGGCCCCGTCAAGAATGAATGAAGCATCTCTAAAACTTCGTATAATTAGTTAAACTTCTCTGATGTTTACAACAGGCCATCGATGAAGGGTCTCGTCCCGAATCCCCTTCCCGCCCGCCTTCCTTCTTCACCCCATTTGCTCCCCCCACCTCAGCGCTCTCTGATGATGGGTGAAAGTTGAAATATGTTAGGCTAAATTGAGGAGGGAACTACTTCACTCCGCAGGTGATGAGAGTGTGGAACGGGCTGCATGTGGAATTGGAGGATCCGGGTTCCATTTCGACACTTCAGAAAACGTTGTAAAAGTATATGGTTAGGCGTTGTCCGGAGGGCGGATTGTGCAGGTAGATGGGGCTAGACAGAAAAATCAATTCGCCTTTGACTAGGAGGGTCAAAGTGCTTGTTTCTTTGCGCTTGTGCTCTGTGTCTTTAATAATATTCTGAGTTGTAACTTCCACAGTTAGTTCGGTGCTGCTAATAAATGCACCCAGAAATTTACAGAATGGCTGAAGAAGCTTGGAAACTGCAATGGGAGGATATGCAGGTGATAGAGAAAGGACGCGCTCAGACCAATTGTTTGAGATGTGGCTATTAGAATGTGAGGAGTATTATGATTAAAGCGGATGAGCTTACAGCGTGGATCATTACTTGGAATTATGATGTCGTGGCCATCACAGAGACTTGGATGGCTCAGCGACAGGTATGGTTACTTCTAGTGCCCGGCCTTAGATGTTTCAGAAAGGACAGGGAGGGAGGTATAATAGCTGCAGGCGTGGCACAGTTGATCAGAGGTAGTGTCACGGCTATAGAAAAGGAGAAAGTTATGGATGGGGTTGTCTAGGAACCTCTGTGTGTGGAAGTTAGGAATAGGAAGAGGCAATAATACTACTGGGTGTTTTTCATAGACCACCCAATAGTAACAGGTACATCGAGGGGCAGACAGGGAGAGAGATTCCGGAAAAGAGTAATAATAACTGGATTGTTGTGGTGGGAGATTTTAATTTCCCAAATACTGATTGGCATCTCCCTAGAGTAAGGGGTTTAGATGGGGTAGAGTTTGTTAGGTGTGTTCAGGAAGGTTTCTTGACACAATATGCAGATAGGCTGATAAGAGAAGAAGCTATACTTGATCTTGAATTGGGAAATGAACCTGGCCAGGTGTCAGGTCTCTCAGTGCGAGAGCATTTTGGAGATGTTGATCAGAATTCTGTCTCGTTTCCCATAACATTGGAGAGGGATAGGATCAGACAACTTAGGCCAACGTGTACTTGCAATAAGGGGAAATACGAGGCTCAGGCAGGACCTTGAAAGCATAAATTGGAAACAGATTTTCTCACGGAAACGTATGGAAGAAGTGTGGCAAGTGATCAGGGGATATTTGCGTGGGGTTCTGAGTAGGTACATTCCAATAAGAAATGGAAAAGGTCAGGGTACAGGAACCATGGTGTACAAAAGCTGTTATAAGAAGAATATAAGAGATGAAAGGTTCCAAAAACTAGGCAATGACATGAATGTAGAAGATTATAAGGATAGCAGGAAGAAGCTTAAGAACGAAATTAGGAGGGCCAGAAGGTGTCATGAAAAAGCCTTGGCGAACGGGATTAAGTAAACCCAAGGCATTCTACATGTATGTGCAGAGATAGAGGATAAGACAAAAGAGAATAGGACCAATCAAATGTGACGGTCGAAAAGTGTACATGGAACTGGAGGAAATAGCAGAGGTCGCTACCGAAAAGGCAATTGTACAGATGAATTGCAGCAGACTAAAATGCATGAGCATGTAGATATTAATTGAGAAGATGTACTGGAGATTTTGGAAAGCATCAAGTTCAATAAGTCACCGGGACTGGAAGGAATGTAGCTCGGGCTACTGTGGGAAGCGAGGGGTGAAATTGCTGAGCTTCTGCAATGATCTTTGCGTCATCAATGAGTACGGGAGAGGTTCCGGATTATTGGAGGGTTACGGATGTTGTTCCCTTATACAAGAAAGGGAGTAAGCATAGCTCTGGAAATTATAAGCCAGTGAAACATACTTCAGTGGCTGGTAGGTTGATGGAGAAGATTCTGAGAGGTAGGATTTATGAACAGTTGAAGAGGCATAATAAGATCAGGAATAGTCAGTATGTCTTTGTCAAAGGCAGGTCGTGCCTTACGAGCTGGATTGAAATTTTTGAGGATGTAATTCAAAACATGGATGAAGGCAGAGCTGTAGATGTAGTGTATATGGATTTTAGCAAGGCATTTGATAAATTACCCCATGCAAGGCTTATTGAGAAAGCAAGGAGGCATGGGATCTGTGGGGACATTGCTTTGTGGATCCAGAACTGGCTTACCCTCACAAGGCAAAGTCTGGTTGTAGAATGGTCATATTCTGCATCGAGACCAGTGGCCTGTGGTCTGCCTCAGGGTTCTGATCTGGGATCTCCTACTCTTTGTGATTTTTATAAATGACCCGGACGAAGAAGTGAAGGGATGGTTTAGTAAATTTGCTGATGACTCAAATGCTGGGGGTGTTGTGGATCATATGGAGGGCTGTCAGAGGCTACAATGGAACATTGATAGGATGCAAAACTGGGGTGAGAAGTGGCAGATAGAGTTCAACTCAGATAAGTGTGAGGTGGCTCATTTTGGTTGGTCAAATATAATGGCAGAATATAGTATTAATGATAAGACTCTCAGCAGTGTGGAGTATCAGAGGGATCTTGGGTTCTGAGTCCATAGGACACTCAAAGGTGCTACGCAGGCATCAGGTGCATTTGCCTTCATCAATCGTGGGACTGAGTTTAAGAGCCGAGAGGTAATGTTGCAGCTCTAAACGACCCTGGTCAGAGCACACTGAGTACTGTGCTCAGTTCTGGTCGCCTCACTACAGGAAGGATGTGGAAACCATTGAAAGGATATAGAAGAGATTTACAAGGATGTTGCCTGGATTGGAAGCATGGCTTCAGAGAATAGGTTAAATGAACTCGGTCTTTTCTCCTTGGAGCGACAGGGGATGAGAGGTAACCTGATATGTGTGAGGTGTGAGAGAGTAGCCTCCGAGATGAGAGGTGTACAATATATTTGAGGCATCGATCGTCCGCACATTCAGAGGCTAGCACGAGAGGGCCTAGATTTAAGGTGCTTGGAAGTAGATACTGAGGAGATGTCAGGGCTAAGTTTTATACGCAGAGAGTGGAGAGTGCGTGGAATGGGCAGCCGGAGGCGTAAAAGATAAGGTATTTTCAGAGACTCCTGCATCGCTACATGGAGCTTAGAAAGATAGAATGCATTGGTACAGCCTAGGTAGTTCTAAGGTAGGGACAAGTCTGGCACAGATTTGTGGGCCAAAAGGCCTATATGGTGATGTATGTTTTCCATGTTTCTATGAACGACCTCAGAAATTTCCTTTATGCGTGAAGAGGTTGCCCAGAGAAGATTCCCGTGGGCTACGTCACGGGGATGTCCGATCACTGTTCAGATAGTGTCCTCTCCATTCTCTTTCACTCAGGCTGTCATTCTTCAAGTTGACTGATTACAGAAAATCACAGAAATCCCAGAGAAGGGAACCCCGCAGTGGATTTCGCGCTTTTCCTCAGGTCACATGACTTAATTTTCCCGCCGGTGTGAGGTCATGTGATGGCCTGTTCCAACGGGTATAAAACGGGAAAGCCCTGCTGTGACACAGGGAGTTTTGTGGTGAGCTGTCACTTACTCCGTTTTGCTGCCTGTTCGTTTCATGACGCAATTTCCTTTTACAGTGGAGTTGTACTTTCTGTTTTAAAGTCCAGAGATTTTTTTCGGCAGTCTCACCAAACGCTGTCAGGTTTTTTGGTCCGTGTTATTTTTACAGTATAGTCAGAGAGTGAAGACTTGACTAAAGTACGGGAGCCTGAAGGATTGAGTAAGGTTGGTATCGTGGGCGGTTTTGTTAAAGATCAACCTTATTAAGTCTTCGTCCCAGAAAAGTGACCTGCATTCTGAGATGGCCCCTGCAAGAGCAGGAAGGTTTTCTGCAGTGCTCATACTCCAGGAGAAGGTCAGTTCCCTTAAGCTGTTTTATTTCCTTCGTCGGGAATCCTTCAGACGAGGAGTGCCTCGGCTGCAATCCGCAGGTCGTCGTTACTTCGAGGAATTCTGCTTTTCAAGAAAGTCTCTCCTAATTGAATGTATAAAATACTTGGGCATTTCTAATGTACCACTTTAAGATTGTTTTCAAATTTACCACTTTAAGAACTGTTCCATTTGTCGCCTGTTGTTAAAGTTCTGAATAGCTATTAACCACGTTAAGTTAGTCGTTTGCTTATTTTTCATTATTTTTATTAAGCAGAGTTTAATAAATGTTTATAAAAAAAATCCTGACTGAATTCTATATTTATTGATGCCAGAGACCGACCGTAACAGCTACAAGACTCCTTCCCAGCTAAAACACCGGCACTGAGAACTTGCCAGTTTTAATTAGGAAAGCTGACGGCTTCCGTGTGAAAAACCCTATGGTCTTTCCACCTCTCCTTAATCTGCCTGCATAGATTTTCCTTAATCTCCCACTGGCTATTGGGGTGCCTGTAGTAAAATATGATCAGAGTGAATGCACCCTTTTTTGGATTTTATCAGCAAAGACTCAGTGTCCGAGGCATCATTATGTCCCTACTGAGTGTAGGTGTGGTATTGACCCTGATCAGTACGACAGACCACCCCCAGTAACCTTTTAAGTAGATTATCTGCGGTATTAAGCACCCGTTCATTTCCCTCTCTCAACTAAGTCTATGCGACGGCCACAAAATCATGTCCTGATCCATATTTCAATTTCCTCACTTTTACCCATATTATTCTGAGAATTAAAATACACACATTTCAATCTACCCATTTTATCGTACCAATTGCCCAGATATCCATTTTCTCTTCAAGTCTCCTGTCAGCTCTGTTAATGGGTTGGGATATGAGATGATTGTTCATGAGTAACCAACACTTCACAGGTAGTCGTCTACACACGTACTGATATAGCTGGCGACAGATGAGGCCTATCCTTTGATGTTTGTGTCTCCCCGATTTGTGCCAGCCCTTTGAACATCTGCCAAATAATAAATTCAAGGTAAAACTAAAGCATAGAGAACGCCTCATTAACCAACACAGAGATCGTCCTATTGACTGGTTTCTCTATTTTCAGTAGGGGATGGTATGGTAGAATTAACATTGTGAAGGTGTGGACAGAAAGGCCAGGATCAGGTACAGGAATGGTTTTGAAAGCACTAAATCCGTTTGTCTGAACATGGTTGACTGCGTCTGTTCCTATTATGTCCCTGGTGACCTGTTTGTATTTGGAATTTGGGTACAAAATTCAGTATAAGAAATTAAAATCTTAATGCAGAAAACATTTTTCAACAACTCTTTTGAAATGCTGAACAAGCAATATAACAATAAAATCTGTGTACTATCCCTGAAGGACCGAATATCATTGCACAGTGACGCAATGAGCAAAACTTAACTAGGGTATTTGTTCATTGAACTGTAACTGATGTTGTTGACGACGTTGTCACACTAATGAGCTCAACAACCTTCTTTTTGCTGCATAAAAGCTTATTGAACGACTCAACGATATAAAGTGTTCCTCGGCAAATTCTGTACCACTGATCACCACTTCAGATGGAAAATGGCATATCCAACTAATTACTACATAGTGAACATACACTTTCCCGTACTTGTGGTGGTTGGCTTTCTTACTAAGTCACTATAGCTGGCTTCTATGTGCGTTTTTACAACTGATGTATATACCTATTCAACTGTTCGACTGCAGCTATAACCCCTGACATATGTTCTGCCTGCAATGATAGATGGGATTCAGGTATTTTTATTTCTTTGTTTTGCAAACTCGTGGAAAGTGGGTGAACCGCTGTGCAGCGGGGTAACCCTGACTGACTGAGTTTCCACCCTCTGATTCCAAACTAACGTGAACAGCACACGGGCAGCAGAACTCGAAAGAGAACAAAATTTAAAATGGAATATAGAACAATTAATGAACAACTTTCCGCTAAGAGATTGCATGTTTCTTCTTTTTCATACAGTTAATATAATGGTGATTGTCATCCTTTCTCGAGGAAAGTGTGGACTCTCGAAATGCATCACAGGTTACTTGGGGGGAATGGCAACAGAGGATCTGATGAGGGCTATCTTCACTGCTATCATGCTGCACTGTAATAGAATTTATAACTACGCTGATTTCTTGTTTATTCATCCAATTTGCACTCTGATACTTGTACTCAGTATAGCCATCACGGACTATTCCGTTTGGTTTACAGTCCGACTCACTTTCCATCGTTTTGTTGGAATTTCATGTCAAAAGTTAAGTGAACGGTACTGCACGGAAAGAGCAACGACTGCGGTTTTAGTGACTGTTATAGTGAGCTTTGCAAGGTCAGTCCTGTTTTCCTTTATAGTAGAGCCAGAGATCATAATAAATAACTGCATCTACACATCTGAATATGTAACGTCCCCAGCGTGGAAAGACTACGAGTTATTTGATAGTATCTTAATTCCTCTATTACCAATTTGTTTAATTCTATTGTTTAACCTTTTAAAAGGCTGACATATTATCTTGGCAAATGTTGGAGTCTCCAGAACAACAGCGTGAACCAGAAGGATCCAGAATTGAAGAACCAGCGGAAGTCCATAATTCTGTTGTTTGTTCTTTCAGCCAATTCCATAATACTGTGGTTTCCTAATGTCATACACCCCATGAACTGGCAAGTGCAGAATTATTCTCACACAGACAAATATTTGAATACCTCAGTATATATCCTACAGCAAGTTGGATTCATGATGAAATCCCTCAGTACCTGCACCAACACGTACATCTACACACTTCCACAGAGAAAATTGAGAGGAGCTCAGAAATGGAATGAAGTATCTGTTCACACTAAGTGGACGGTTCTAGAGGGAACTTGCCCCTAACGATGGAACTTGGCTGCAGATTGTTATGACTGGTGTACATTATTCATTGTTTTAATCAGATACTTAACAGTCAGGAGCCTGATATTTCCACAGAAATGTGCAAAACCATTTTTTTTAAATAGAGAAGTCTGATAATGTAACTAAGTGCTGGACGTGATATATTTGTGTTATTTTTTTTAACCACAGGACTGCAGACCAAATCATTTATTAACTGGA
The DNA here is from genome assembly GCF_030144855.1 of Hypanus sabinus. Lineage (NCBI taxonomy): Eukaryota > Metazoa > Chordata > Chondrichthyes > Myliobatiformes > Dasyatidae > Hypanus > Hypanus sabinus. Next base: position 57,949,514 of record NC_082706.1, on the reverse strand, counting down.
ACATAAGTCGACAAGACATGTTGTAAGAGTATGAACATATTAATGATCGCAGGGAAAGCAGGTCAGTCAAAGGAAGCCGGAAAGCTTTTGATTTCCATGGAAGTCTTGATAAGAAAAACTTTCTGTTCAAGGTGGTGGGTTGGAGTCCTGAAGGATGAGAGATGACCTGATAAGGCAGGGGTTCCCAACCTGGGGTGCGAGATGGAATTTCAGGGGGTGCAACAAAGAGTGACTTGTGTCCTTGAGTGACGAGTCACAAGTCATCACTCAGCCAGCTGCCAGTGTGCCTTGAGAAATGGTAGTAATGTTTGTCGCAAGCTCACTCCAGTCTCCCACTGCCTGAGTCGAGAGAGACGTAAACTCACTCCAGTCTCCCGCTGCCTGAGTCAGCGTTGAGGATTCTCATCAGTGTTACCTGGAAGTTACACCTCAGAGTTGAGGAGTCTCATCAATGTTAGCTAGGTTACAACTCAGAGTTAAAAACCATCTCATAATGCCAAAATCTTTATACACCCCGAATCAACCATCGAGTAATGACTTCACGTTAAAACCAAACCTGCAGACAGTAGGTAAATAATTCAATTATAAAATTTTTAAAAGCCGCATTTTGATAAAAAGTAGCTGAAGTCATTCATTCGTATTTGTCTCAATGCATTAAAGAAGTTTTTGAATTTCAAAGGTTTATTCCTCTTCAAAGGTTTTATTTCTTGAATCGTTGATAATTTTGAATTGGGTTAGTTGAGGTATCACGTTTAGCACCGAGAACTTTGAATCGTGTGATGGAAGTTCATATCTCCAGTAATCATCAGAAATAGGTGTGTAAATTCAGTAAAGAGTAGTCTAATAAGTCACGTCGTGTCCCCGTAGCATTTCCACCTGACAATTTATCTTGGCGTAACCGCAGATAGTTTTTCTCATATTAGCTCCTAGTTTTCTCTTTACCCTTAACCCTTCATCATGTCAGAAAGAAGGAAATGGAATGATGACTATGTGTGCTTTGGTTTCACTTGCACAACAGGAAATGATGGCTTGCAAAAACCCCAGAATAAAAAGCATTCGGAATCAGTCAAGTTACATCAAGTGAAAGTGTTGAATAAATAGGATCAAAAGTGACTCCTCTAATTTTCTAACTTCTAAGTAATAAGATGGATGTAAATCAATACTCAAAATTGTTGAAATAACCTCAAAAAATGTCTTCCCAATATTTCTCCAAAGAAGGGCAAAGCAAACTAAAGTTTCATACAAATAATTATGAATGCAATCAGTGCCAGTACATTTCCAGTTGTTGCTATTTCTTATAACCACATTTAGCAAATGGATTTAACTTTGGGTTTTCACATTATTTTCCAACCGTGTGTGTGCTTTCTTTGTGTTCCCTAGGCCAGCCGACTTCTGGATTGCGTGTCACCCTGTTTGACCAGATATTAGACCAAAATTTCATTATCTGTTTTTTGGTTGATAATTTCTCATGTAGCTGAAACTTTTGCTCGTCGAGTCGAGTTTCGATGTCCCCATCTGCGCCAGTTTTTCTTACCCTAATCTAAGAAGTGATGTGCTAACATTCTAAAGGGCTCAAAGGAGGTTAACAAACATGATTCAAATATTGAACGAATTCTCATATGAGGAGCGTTTTATGGCACTTGACCTCTACTCCCTGGAAATTGGAAAAATGATGAGTGACCTCAGAGAAGTGTATCAATAGCCTTAATAGAGAGGATGTGCAGAGGCTGTTCCTATGGTCGTGGAGTATGAGACTAGCCGACACTGCCTCAGAATAAAGGAATGTGATTTTGAGAAATATCCTGAATGGAATTTGTTGCCACACGTTGTAGCGGTCAGGTCATTGGCTACATTTAAGACAAAGGTTGATAACCTCTTGATTACTTAGGGCATGAAGGGATACAGGGAGAAAGCATGAGATTGAGCCTGAGAGAGAATGGATCAACCAGGATGAAATGGCGCAGCAGTCTCTATTGGATCCAATGGCTACATTTGCTGCGTTATCTTATGGTCTGGTTGTTGGTTTGCAAGTATTGGAGCGGATTCTTGGATGTAGGATTTAAGTACCTTGGGAGAAAGGTAGGCCAATTGGAGATCATGGCTTTGTGAGAGACATGTCGTGCACAGACCGAATGGATAGACACTATTTCAATGATGGAAATGGAGGTATAGCAGGTGTGGAGGAACGTAGAGGTGGGTTCTCAGAGGCTTTTTTTAACGGAGCGAGAGAAGTGGGTGCGTGGAACAGGACGCCAGGATTTTTGTAGAAACACATATAATAGGTTATTTATCTTATAAAAGAACAAAAATGGACAAAAATTGAGTTCTATGTGGAAGAGAAAAGGGTGCATTGATTTTGAAGCAGATGAAAGGGTCAACCATCTTCGTGCACTGTACTTCTCTATATCAAACACCCCAGGGAGGAAGATAGTAAGGTCAGAAGTTCTTCATTGTGCAAACCAGAAAGAAGCGATTCCTGAGCGTGGTGCTACGTGTTGTGCAGCATTTTTAATCTTTGTCAATGGCGGGGCGGGGTGGAGGGGTGGCAATTGTGTGCTTCCATTCTGTTGTCTGTTTAAATAATCTAGGGAAAGTTGGGACAGAGTTAATACAGGTGAAAATGATTAGCGTGATTGAATAGACTGGCTTCAGCAATTTGTTGCCTTTGTGCTCATAGCCATTGCTACACCGAGCTTCATTGCACCTGGAATTCAATTCAGACACTTTCAGTTGTTAAACTTTGTGCAGTGAAATGAAATGTGGGTGTGTGTTGCAAATGGCAGGATGCTGAGGAACGTTATTATACATTGCCATCTTGTGCATCCCAGTTCTACAGCATGTTGAAAGCGACAGCAGAAGAGGTTAGCAATGAAGGCATATGGTATGCTCATTTACGCAGACTGGACACTGGTTTTAGAAAACGGGAAGATAGGTTGCAGCCGTGTAAAGCTATATTTTGTAAAGATTTGATTTACTGTGTGCAGATCCTACTGTCCTATCACAATAAGCATGTTGGCGATTTGAGAGAGCACGTCAAGGAGATTTTTTTTCCCTGCTTATTTGTAATGGAGTATTTGCTAAAAGTAGAATTTGGACATTTTTGCCAGAATCAGAAATGAGCGACCAACTCGTACATACAGTTGAAGTCAGAAGTTTACATACACCTTAGCCAAATACATAGAAACACAGTTTTTCACAGTTGCTGACATTTAATCCCAGGAAACATACCCTGTCTTAGGTCAGTTAGGATCACTACTTTATTTTAAGAATGTGAAATCTCAGAATAATAGCAGAGAGAATGATTTATTTCCATTTTTATTTCTTTCATCACATTCCCAGTAGGTTAGAAGTTACATAAACTTTGTTAATATTTGGTAGCATTGCCTTTAAGTTCTTTAACTTGGGTCAAACGTTTTGGCCAGCCTTCCACAAGCTTCTCACAGTAAGTTGCTGGAATTTTGTTCCATTCCTCCAGACAGAACTGATGTAACTGAGTCAGGTTTGTAGGCCTCCTTGCTCACACATGCTTTTTCAGTTCGACCCACAAATTTTCTATCGGATTGAGGTCAGGGCTTTGTGATGGCCACTCCAATACCTTGACTTTGTTCTCCTGAAATAACTTTGCCACAACTTTGGAGGTATGCTCAGGGTCATTGTCAATTTGGAAGACTCATTTGCAATCGAGCTTTAACTTCTTGGCTGATGTCTTGAGATGTTGCTTCAATATATCCACATAATTTTCCTTCCTCATGATGCCATCTACAAACGTTACTTCGTGAAGTGCACCATTCCCTCCTGCAGCAAAGCATCCCCACAACATGATGCTGCCACCCGCATGCTTCACATTTGGGATGGCATTCTTTGGCTTGTAGGCATCACTCTTTTTCCTCCAAACACAACGGTGGTCATTATGGCCAAACAGTTCAATTTTTTTCTGTCAGACCAGAGGACATTTCTCCAAAAAATCCCCATGTGCACTTGCAAACTGCTGTCTGGCTTTCTAATGGCGGTTTTGGAGCAGTGGCTTCTTCCTTGCTGAGCAGCCTTTCGGGTTATGTTGATATAGGACTCATTTTACCGTGGATATAGATATTTGTCTACCTGTTTCCTCCAGCATCTTCACAAGGCCCTTTGCTGTTGTTCTGGGATTGATTTACACATTACCCATTTCGTGCCAAGGTACATTCATCTCTAGGAGACAAAATGCGTCTCCTTCCTGAGCGGTATGATGGCTGCATGGTCCCAAGATGTATATACTTGTGTACTATTGTTTGTACAGCTGAATGTGGTACCTTCGGGCATTTGGAAATTGCTCACAAGGATGAAGCAGACTTGTGGAGGTCCACAATTTTATTTTTCAGAGGTCTTGGCTGATTTCTTTTGATTTTGCTTGTAAACTTCTGACCCACTGGAATTGTGATATCGCCAATTAAAAGTGAAATAATCTGTAAACAATCGTTGGAGAAATTACCTTTGTCATTCACAAAGTAGATATCCTCAATGTCTTGCCAAAACTATACTTTGCTAAAATGAAATCTGGAGTGGTCAAACAATGGGTCTTAATGACCTCAACCTAAGTGTATGTAAGCTTCTGACTTCAACTGTACATGGGAAATAGTAAACAGTCGACATTTCAGGCTGAGACCCTTCATCAGGACTGGGAAAACAACAGATGAGACGTCAGAGGAAGAAGTGTGAGGGTGAAAGCGGTGGAAGAAGTGGTAGGTGATAGGTGAAACTGGGAGAGGGAGATTAGTGAAGGAACTACTTAGGATATAATTTCTTAGCGATTCTCAAAAGATCATTGCTAATGCCTCCACATCTCTTAAGCCACCTCTTTCAGATCTCTGGGGTGTACACCATCTTGTCCAGATGATCTATGTACCTTCAAACCATCTGTTCCTCAACAACCTTTGCCCGAGTAACATAACTTTACACATTCTGACCACTGACATCTGGGACTTCCATATTCCTGCCAGTGCCTTCCACAGATAAGGATGTTGTATAATACTTATTCAGTTCATCTGCTATCACTTTGCACCCCCACCCCGTTAGGACCTCTCCAGCATCATTTTTCAGTCATCTGATAGCCACTTCTGCCTCTCTTTTACACTAGGTGTACCTGAAGAAAAAGCTGGTATCCTCTTTAATATTACTGGCTAGATCACCTATGTATTCTATCATTTCCTTCTTCATTATTTTGGTTGCATTCTGTTGGTTTTTAAAAGCTTGCCAATCATCTAACTTTCGAGTAATTTTTGCTCTCTGCTCTCTCTTGGTTTTTATGTTGTCTTTGGTTTCTCTTATCAGCCATGGTTTTGTCAGCTTACCTTTAGAATATTACTTCCTCTTTCTGATGTATATATCCTGCCATCCGAATTGCTTCAAGAAATTCCAGCCATTCCTGCTGTTTTCATCCCTGCCTGTGTTCTTTTCAAATCAATGTTGACCAATTTTTCTTTCAAGCCTCTCTAATTCTTTTTATTCCACATCTGACCATATTTTCTCCGTCTCTAACATCAGGGTGAATTTGATCATATTAAGATCACTTACCCATAAGGGTTCTTTGAACTTAAGTGATCTAATTAATTCCGGTTCATTACAACACCCAATCCAGAATCGTTGATCCCCAAGTGGGCTCAAACATGAGCTGCTCTAAAAAAGCATCCTGTGGGCATTCTAGGAATTCCTCCTCGAGACAAACACCATCCTAATTTTCCTAACCACCTGCATGACAATCCCCCATGACTATTGTAACATTGCCCTTTTTGGCATGCATTTTCTATATCCATTGGAATTTGTGGACCACATACTTACTACTGTTTGGAAATTCCTGTCAGGGAATTTTCTTTACATTTGCTGTTCCTTAATTCTACCCACAGATTCTACACCTACCAACCCTATGCTACCTCTTTCTAATGATTTTATTTAATATTTTACCAACAGAGCCACACAACCTCACAATCAGCTTGTTCATGGCCTGTTCTTTCAAGAAACGTATCAGTATCTGGGAAGCAAGAGGACCTGCAGATGGTAGAAATCTAGAGAACTACACACAAAGTGCTGGAGGAGCTCAACATGTTATGCAGCAACTATGGATGGGAATCAACATTTCAGGCCAAGACCCTTCATCGGGACTCGATACCCACGTATCTGGAATATCAACAAGCAAAGAAAATAGAAGGTAATGCAAAATAGGGAAAAACATTGACAAAATTTAGTTCAAGGCTTAAAAAGAACCTGCCAAGCAGAGCTGAATCGTAAACAAATACAACAAAGGCAATACACTTTCATCAATACCGTCATTGACTTTTTTTTAATAAAAATATCTTGGTTCAATTTCAATCAGTGAAATTTACAACAATAAATAAGAACTAGAAAAGACTACTTACATTCAAGCCCACTGAGATTAACACAAACAAGGCAATAAATGCAGACGATGCCAAGAGAAACCAGCCACAATCCAATACATTCCAGGATCCTGCAGCAGTTTAATTCAATCTGATTTCTTATGCAGGTACAATCAAGTGGTAAATATCATTCACCAAAATCTTGCTTTAAAATACAAACTCATGAACGACTACCATAACTTCATTAAGGCACCATAAATTCAAGACTGATCCACTTAAGTACCAGAGACAGAGTTTGAAACACAACTGATTTATTTGTCTCAGATTTAGAATATTAAAGTCTAGTCCCATTAAAGGTGAATGTGCAGCAGAAGAAACTCCTCCCATGCCCAGTGACCAGGGTGCAGAACTGGGTGTGGTGAGCAGCAGCAATAATTGCAGAGTTCAGCACCGACAGTCACTCTCAAGTTTGCATTCAGCAATGGTGATCGACAAATACACAGCATGCAGCTTAATGAAATTTTCTCACATTGTGTACCTGTTAATGTGTCACTAGTGTAACATGCTGTAAGGATTCACTGCTAATGTAATGGCCTCTCTGTAATATTTCACTGCTGAGCTAATGGTTTCTCTGTAGCAACATTTAGGTTACAACGAGAGATAAGACCATAAGACAAAGCAGCAGAAGTCGGCCATTCGGCCCATCGAGTCTGCTCTGCCATTTTTTCATGAGCTGAACCAATCTCCCCTTTAGTCCCACTTCCCCACCTCATCATATCCCTTGATGCCCCAACTACTCAGATACCTATCAATCCCTGCCTTAAATACACCCAATCACTTGGCCTCTGCTGCTGACCATGGCAATAAATTCCAATAATTCACCACCCTCTGGCTAAAAAAAATTCTTCACACCTCTGGTCTGAATGGGCGCCCTTTAATCCTTAAGTCATGCCCTCTCGTACTACACTCCCCCACCATGGGAAATGTAGGCCTTCTGAAAATACAAATACACAACATCCACTGCATCTCCCTTGCCTAGCCTACTTGTAATTTCCTCAAAAAATTGCACTAGGCTTGTCAGGCAGGATTTTCCTTTAAGGAAACCATGCTGAGTTCTGCCTATCTTGTCAAAAGCCTCCAGGTACTCCGTAAACTCATCCTTGACAATCGACTCCAACAACTTCCCAACCACTGATGTCAAGCTAACAGGTCTATAATTTCCTTTATGCTTCCTTGCCCCCTTCTTAAATAGCGGAGTGACATTTGCAATCTTCCAGTCCTCCGGAACGAGAGCAGAATCTCTTGACTTTTGAAAGATCATTGCTAATGCCTCCGCAATCTCCACAGCTACTTCCTTCAGAACACAAGGATGCATTCCATCTGGTCCAGGAGATTTATCTACCCTTAGAATATTCAGCTTCCTGAGTACTTTCTCTGTCGTAATTGTGATTACGCATATTTCTCTTGCCTGACACCCTTGAGTGCCCGGTATACAGCTGATGTCTTTCTCGGTGAAGACTGATGCAAAATACTCGTTCAGTTCCTCTGCCATGTCCTTATCTCCCATTACAATTTCTCCAGCATCATTTTCTATCGGTCCTATATCTACTCTCACCTGTCTTTTACTCCTAATACACATGAAAAAGCTTTTAGCATCCTCTTTGATATTATTTGCTAGCTTCCTTTCATAATTTATCTTTTCCTTCTTAATGACCTTCTTAGTTTCCTTTTGAAAGCTTTTAAAAACTTCCCAATCCTGTCTTCCCACTAATTTTTTCTTCCTTAATTGCCCTCTCCTTTCCTTTTATTTTGGCTTTTACTTCTTTTTTCAACCATGGTTTCAACCTTTTTCCACTCGAAAATTTCTTTTTTTGGAATATATCTATCTTGCACCTTCCTCACCTCCCGTATAAACTCCAGCCATTGCTACTCCGCCGTCCTTCCAACTGGTGTCCCTTTCCAGTCAACTTTCGCCAGTTCCTCTCTCATGCCACTGCCCTTCCTCCACGTCAGATTTCGGCTTCTCTTTCTCAAATTTCACAGTGAACTCAATCTTGTTATGATCACTGACTCCTAAGGGTTCCTTCACCTCAATCTCTCTAATCACCTCTGGTTCATTACACAATACCCAATCCAGTACAGCTGATCTCCTAGTGGGCTCAACAGCAAGCTGTTCTAAAAATCTCGTAGATATTCTACAAATTCTCTCTCTTGAGATCGAGTGCCAACCTGATTTTCCCAATCCACGTGCATGTTAAAATCCCCTACAATTATCAAAACACTGCCCTTCTGGCAAGCCTTTTCTATTTCCTGTAGTAATTTGTAGTTCACATCACTGCAGCTGTTAGGAGGCCTGTATATAACTGCCATCAGGGTCCATTTACCCCTGCAATTTCTTAGCTCAATCCATAAAGTTTCTGCACCTTCCGAGCCTATGTCAACTCTAATGATTTAATATCATTTCTTATCAATAAAGCCACGCCACCCCCTCTGCCTACCTGCCTATCCTTCAAATACACCACGCATCCTTGGACGTTCAGCTCCCAGAGACATGCACCCTTTAGCCACATCTCAGTGATGGCCACAATATCATACCTGCCAATCTGTAGCTGTACGACAAGATCATCCACCTTATTCCGAATACTGTGCGCATTTAAAAAACACCTTAAGTCCATTATTTGGTACTTTTTGCTTTTACTTCACTGCAACTTTATTGCACTGCAACTCATCCCAATGGCTGAAAAATTTGCCCCATTCCATGCCTGTCCTTCCTGACATCCTTACTACTCACTATCTTAGATCTATTTCTGTTTTGCCTCTCCTCTGCTCTATCATTCCCGTTCCCAACCCCCTGCCAAATTAGTTTAAACCCCCTATAACAGTTCTATTAAACTCTCCTGCCAAGATATTGGTCCCCTTCGGGTTCAGGTGTAACCCGTCCTTTTTCAAAAGGTCATACTTCCCCCAGAGGAGATCCCAATGATCCAAGAATCTGAAACCCTGCCCCCTGCACCAGTCTCTCTGCCACACATTCATCTGCCTGATCCTACTATTCTTGCCCTCGCTAGCACGTGGCCCAGGTAGCAATCCTGAGATTACTACCCTGGAAGTCCTACTTCTCAGCTTCCTTCCTAATTCCCAGAAATCTCTCTTCAGGACCTCCTCCCTTTTCCTATCTATGTGATTGGTACCAACATGTACCAAGACAGATGGCTGCTCAACGTTTCCCTTCAGGATATTTTGGACCCTATCCGAGACATCCCGTACCCTGGTACCTGGGAGGCAACCCACCAAGCGGGTATCTCTATCATGGTTACAGAATCTCCTGTCCGTTCCCCTCACTACGGAATCCCCTATGACTTCCACAATACTCTTCTCCCTCCTTCTGTCCTGCACAACAGTGCCAGACTCCCGGTCACCGTGGCCTTTCCCTGTCAGATCATCCCCGTCAACAGCGTCTAAAACAATATATTTGTTCCTGAGGGGGACAGTCACAGGGGTGCTCTCCACTATTTTCCCTTCCCTCTCCTGACAGTCACACAATTTTCTGACCCCTGTAACCTAGGGATCACTACCTACCTGTAGCTCCTGACTATCACCTCTTCACTTTCCCTAATAAGCAGTAGGTCATCAAGCTGCAGCTCCAGTTCCCTAACACGGTCTCTGAGGAGCTGCATCTCGGTGCACCTGGTGCAGATGCGGCCATCAGGGAGGCTGCAGGTCTCCCAGGATTCCCACATCTGACACCCCGAACAAAGCACAAATCTTGTAGACATGCTACTTAATTCTACAAGAATGAAATAATGAAAAATAAGCCTACCCAACCACTTACCTCGCCAAACACATGAACTTTTTAAACCGTTAGCTCATACTGTTAGCTGTGTGAGCCCTGCTGTTCCTTCGTCTGTCCAGGCCGTTTCATCAAGGGGAAAAAAGAGAATTGATGCCTTGCACTCGCCTCTTCCCATTACCGCCTAAACCCTTTGAGCCAAAGACCTGCACTCTGCTGCCTGCTGTATAGGGTGGTCTTCTTTTTTAAACTCTCCACACTGTCCTGTCTACGTCACACGGGCCTCTGCAGTCTCACCCTTCTTGTACTGAAGAAAGTTTTTTTTATAAAAACTGTCTTCCTTCAGGGTTTAGCTCTGATGCTGCACTTCTTGTCCCGATGAAAAGAACAGGGTTTTGGAATGGGGGCTATCCAATGACAGAAATGTTGTTCTTTCTTGTGAGTCTGGAAGAGAGATTTTCATGGTCTTTATCCAGGGAGAGATGAGAAGATGCGACTAGAGAGAGTGAGCTATTTTTCTATTTTTTGTTTTCTTCACTAACCCTATAGTCAAAGTAAGAATTATAAAGCTCAATCGTTTGATCACACATTCTGTACCGTTTTTCATTTTGGGGTACTGATCCGTAACAGGGGGCACATCACGCAGCATCCACTCAAATGAAGTCTGGCCCGGATCACCTTCAATAATATGCTGTCAGCTTAAGCGGGAGTTACATAAGGTTAGATGACTGAGTGAATCTCTTCCCACATTTACAGCAGATGAACGGCCTCTAGCCAGTGTGAACTCGCTGGTGTTTCTTTAGGTGGGATGAGCAAGTGAATCCCTTCCCACACACTGAGCAGGTGAACGGCCTCTCTCCAGTGTGAACTCGCTGGTGTTTCTTTAGGTGGGATGAGCAAGTGAATCCCTTCCCACAGTCTGAGCAGGTGAACGGCCTCTCTCCAGTGTGAACTCGCTGGTGTGCTTGTAGGCTGGATGACCAATTGAATCCCTTCCCACATTCTGAGCAGGTGAATCGCCAGTGCCCAGTGTGAACTCGCTGATGTTTGTGTAGGTGGGATGAGCAAGTGAATCCCTTCCCACAGACTGAGCAGGTGAACGGCCTCTCCCCAGTGTGAACTCTCTGATGTACCTTCAGTTGGGATGAACAAGTGAATCCCTTGCCACAGTCCGAGCAGGTGAATGGACTCTCCCCAGTGTGAACTGACTTGTGTGCCAGGAGGTCCGACGACTGAGTGAATCCTTTCCCACATTCTGAGCAGGTGAATCGCCAGTGCCCAGTGTGAACTGACCGGTGTGCTTGCATGTGGGATAACCGAGTAAATCTCTTCCCACAGTCTGAGCAGGTGAACGGCCTCTCCCCAGTGTGAACTCTCTGATGTACCATCAGTTGGGCTGACCGAGGGAATCCCTTCCCACAGTCTGAGCAGGTGAACGGCCTCTCCCCAGTGTGAACATGCTGATGTACCTTCAGTTGGGCTGACCGAGGGAATCCCATCCCACACTCTGAGCAGGTGAACGGCCTCTCCCCAGTGTGAACTCGCTGGTGTACCTTCAGTTCAGATGACAAAGTGAATCCCATCCCACAATATGAGCAGGTGAACGGCATCTCCCCAGTGTGAACTGACCGGTGTCTCAGTAGTTGGGATGACTGACTGAATCCTTTCCCACATTCTAAGCAGGTGAATGGCCACTCCCCAGTGTGAATTGACCGGTGTGCTTGTATGTGGGATAACTGACTGAATCTCTTCCCACAGTCCGAGCAAGTGAACGGCCTCTCCCCAGTGTGAACTCGCTGATGTACTTTCAAATGAGATAACTGAGTGAATCCCTTCCCACAGTCCGAGCAGGTGAATGGCCTCTCCCCAGTGTGAACTCGCTGATGTACCTCCAAATGAGATAATCGTGTGAATCCCTTCCCACAGTCCGAGCAGGTGAATGGCCGCTCTCCAGTGTGAACTCGCTGATGTACTTTCAAATGAGATAACTGAGTGAATCCCTTCCCACAGTCCGAGCAGGTGAATGGCCTCACCCCAGTGTGAACTTGCTGATGTACCTCCAAATGAGATAACTGAGTGAATCCCTTCCCACAGTCTGAGCAGATGAACGGCCTCTCCCCAGTGTGAACTCGCTGATGTACGTCCAAATGAGATAACTGAGTGAATCCCTTCCCACAGTCTGAGCAGGTGAACGGCCTCTCTCCAGTGTGAACTCTCTGATGTACCTTCAGTTGGGATGAGCAAGTGAATCCCTTCCCACAGTCTGAGCAGGTGAACGGCCTCTCCCCAGTGTGAACTCTCTGATGTACTGTTAGTTTAGATGAGCAAGTGAATCCCTTCCCACAATCCGAGCAGGTGAATGGCTGCTCCCTGGTTTGAACTCTCTGCTGAGCCATTAGGTCAGATGACCGAGTGAATCCTTCCCCACAAGTTCAGCAAATGACCAGCCTCTGCCCAGTGTGAACTAACCGGTGTGTCCACAAGTGGGATGAACAACTGAATCCCTTCTCACCCACAGAACAGGTGAATGGCCTTGTGCAGTGTGAACTTGCTGAGGCACCTTCAGTTGATATGACTATTTGTATCCATTCACACTGCCTGAGCAGATGAATGGGATTCCCCCTGTGTAAAATGACAGGCGTGCCAGTCAGTCAGATGGCCGAGTGAATCCCTCCCCACAGTCTGAGCAGGAAGGATGATCGAGTGAATTCCTTGCTCCACTTCTTAAATATCTGGACAGAGACAGCAAAACTGGCGTGTCCTGTTCGAAATTCCCACAGATAAATTCCTTTTCATTTTTAACCTGTAAAAAGATTTACAAAATACGTCAGACAACATTTCAGATGAGATCCCTTGAGTTGTCAAGGTGTAATCTAGCATAACACTGTTACAGTGAAGTTAAACCCAAGTTGTAGAGAGAACTAACTGGGCACAGTGCTGGTAACTGGAATGACCAAACTCTCTGATGCTCTTCCTGTCTCTATAAGAATGGGGCATTTCTGCCATCACCAATCTGTGACCTGGCTCAGTCTGACTATCTCCATTGGTATTACTCCGTGTTTCCACTGAGCCGTTTGGGTTCCTGGCCCCACAGTAACTGAAACACTCTCACACAAATAGCCAGCAGTGCATTCCACGCACCCACCACTTTCTGTGGAAAAAAACTTACCCTGACATCCCCTCGGTATCTATTTCCAAGCACCTTAAAACTATGCCCCCTCGTGTTATCCATTTCACCCTTGGGAATAAACCTCTGGCTATCCACACCATCAATGCCCCTCATCATCTTATAGACCAAAAACAGGCTCCAAACATAAACAAGATTATACATTGCTTTGAGCATTTGTTGGAAGTATACAAAATTATGAGGGTATAGAGACGGTAAATGACAACAGCTTTTTCCACTGAGGTTGGGTGGGACTACAACCTGAGATCATGTTTAAGTGGGGAAGGTGAAAATTCAACGGGAGCATTTGGTAAGGCTCTTTACTGAAATGGTCGTGAGAGTGTGGGAACGAGCTCGGTTTCACCATTTAAAGGAAGTTTGGATGGGAGCCTGGGTATGGAGGGTGATGTCCTGGTGCTGGTAGTTGCTTTAGACAGCTTAAATGTAGCCTGTTACAAACTGAACCTCTCCATGTTTCTATGACAAAGAAGCTGGTCAAACTTGATTGGAAGGGCAAAGGTAGGAATTATGACGGAGCAGCAATGGCTGGAGTTTCTGGGAGCAATTCGGGAGCAGAGTGATCGATACATCCCAAAGAAGTGGAAGTATTGGAAAGGCAGGAGGACACAACCGTGGCAGAAATGAGAAACCAAAGCCAACGTAAAAGCCAAAGGGAGTGCAAACAGAAGAGCAAAAATTATTGTGAAGCTTTTAGAAACCAGCAGAAGATGATTAAAAAAGTCAGCTGAGCTCAGGGTGTGGAATGGTGATATTGTAGTCATTAATGAGTCTTGGTAGCACCCAACAGTCTGAGGCATTTACAGGAACAAAATATATGGGGCCTCAATATCTCTTGAACACCAAGGTTCCCTACACCAGTTACCTTTCAACTTTTATTTTGGCTGGCACATACAAACCAGACACCCTCAAAATTTCACTTATGAAGGCTTCCTGCTTATCAAGTACTCCTTTGCCAGAATACAGCTTGTCCCAAACCACACTTAGCAGGTCCTTTCTGATACCATCAACATTGAACTTTCTCTAATTTAGAATCTCAACCCATGGACCAGACCTCTCTTTTTCCATATTTACTTTGAATGTCATGGCATTATGATCACTGATTCCTGTCACCAGCCCTAGCTCATTTCCTAACAGCTTATTGAACACCTCTATGTCGGGAATTCTACGTACTGATTAAGGGCACATTTCACAAACTCTACCCCATCTAGTCCTTTTACAGTTTGAGAGTCACAGACAATATTTGGAAAGTTAAAATCATTTACTGAATCAACCTTTTGTTTCTTGGCATGGTCTGCGATCTCCATATAAATTTGTTCCTCTAAATCCCTCAGACTGTTGGGTGCAACCAAGTCCCAGTAATGGCTACAATATCATAATTCCGTCCTGAGTTCATCTGGATTTCCTACAATGCTTCTTGCATTGTGATATACACATCTCAGCATATTCATCGCACCATGCTCAACCATTTGATTGCTGACTCTATCTGAGGTTTGAAATCCTAAGAATTTTCTACACGGAGACAATTGAGAGAATCCTGACTGGCTGCATCACTGCCTGGGGTGGTAACTGTACTTCCCTTAAACACAGGATCCTGCAGAGACTGGTGCCGACAACCCAGCGCATCTGCAGATGTGAACTTCCCATTATTCAGGGCATTTACAGAGATACTTGTGTAGAAAGGACCCAGACGATATTGGGGACCCAATTCACCAGAACCACACACTGCTCCTGCTGCTGCCATTCAGGAAATGGTCCCACATCAAAAGGACCAATCATTTCTGGGACAACATCTTCTGCTAGGCCAATCAGACTGATTCATTCATGCTGATACAATTGCATTTCCTTGTTTTATTGTCTGTCCTATATACAAACTATTTATTATAAATTACAGATTGCACATTTAGATAGAGACGTAACATAAAGGTTTCTACTCCTCATGTAATAAAGTCAATTTAATTCAATTCACCCTCTCCACTATCTATTCTGTCATTATGGCTCCCATCTCCCCTACAACTTATTTTAACCACATCACCTCCTCCCCCCCATACTAGTATTAGCAAGCCCTACCTCTTGTTCTGTTCCCCTAACAAAACCCCTATCACCCATTTGACTTTACTCTGCCAGGTAATTCCACCCCCCCCAACAATTTCTATAGTAGTCCATCTGTTGTGCGAGACAGCAACAACAGTACTCTGTGATCGCTATTTAACCTCATTCCCCTTCCTGACTCTCAACCTGTTTCCGGTGTCCTGCACCTTGGGTATAATTCACCTCTCTTCATGTCAAATCTATCAGCCCCTCCAACTCCTGGATGATCCGGAATTCATCCATTTCAAATTCCAACTCCTTACAGTGCAGGGTTACAAACTGCAGCCGGATGCACATCTTGTAGATGAGGGCATCAAGGCCACGAGATCTCCCCACCTTCCCCCCAATCTCCCCTCTAATTTGTAATGACCAGTGTATACATAAATCTTGTACTGTGCATGTATTTTACCCAGTGACATGTGCACAGTAAATTTTCTGCAGAGTGGTTTTCATTTGAACGGCTAGCAAATCATTGTCAATAAGAACATTGATCACCTCTAGGTTTGATAGAGTTCATCTGCACTCACACAAACCATGCAGCACGCTTGTAAAGGGTACTGAAGGATTTTCTCACCAGAGCTTTTGCACATTGTCCACGTGCGGTTTGCTTGCCAAATTATGTTTTAAAAAGTCAGATTTCCAAGTATCACTCCACTTCTTCTCATTTGTAAAAACTCTTCAGCAACTTTTGCATCACCACAATACACACAGGTAACACCAGTTTCTATATTGGACATAAATATTTCCCCTGAACCCTCCAGACGAATTGAGGGTATATGAAAAAAAAATAATTTTGAACCTATGTAACCTCTGGCTAAAAAAACAATTGGGACTGAATAGGAATTTTTGTACTGAAGTAAACTCAGTCTCCAGCAGGTATCTAAGACAGGCTCATTACCAGTTCACTGCAGCTTGCAGAGAGACACACTGAGAGCTGGTAACATCATACATTGTACCCTCATTTGAGTAAAGGAAGAAGGACTTGCAGATAAGGACAGGAATGAACTCTGTCTGTAATTAAGTCCGGACCCTGCAAAGGGAATAACTGTTAAGGACAGGACAGTACATCCATCTGTAATTAAAACTTTGATCTAGTGAACACTCTTAACTAAGTAATTAAGTTTTGCACCAACAGACTTGGTGGACATACCAGTTGAAACAACATCTTGCAAGAGTAATATATGGGGCTTACTATGTATAAACAGATGGCTGTAACCTGACTGAGTCAGTCCACTTGTCAGACGGTGGCAGTGCTTACGTGCCTTCCCTTTGACAACTGGGTCTCATTCTCCTGCAGGAGAATACACAATAAACTGTGGAGACTTTAAGAAGCTGGTCTCCCGAGTTTTATTCATATTCAACTTTAACATTTGGCATCATGAACAGGATCCCAATATCGGTCGTGCCAAACAGATGGGCTGAGTAAGCGACTGGACCACTCTGGGGAATACGGAGACCGACCGGGCAACCAATAGGTACCTGACTTATTGTCACTCTCCGTTAGTTCCTTTGGAGGTACGGTCTCTCGCCCAAGGCCGATCGCATAACCTTGACAGGATTGGGAAGGAATCCGTCGGGAGACTCGTATAAGGTATGCAAAATTTTACTAAGTGGGCAGGTGGTGGTCACGGGTAAATTTATCAATTGAGCAGTAGGTGCCAGCCGGGCAAATTTATTAAGTGGGCAAGAGGATTTGTGCCGAGTAAATTACTTAGAGAACAGGGGTCAATTGCAGTCGAGTGATATGAGTGGGCCAGGAGCAGCCCTACAGGCAAAGAGGCTAGACTGCGTAGGCGCGTGACGTAGCGCTCCAATGGTTTAAAAAGGAAGACCGCCATACACAGCGGCCATCGTTGGAGAGGGCTGAGACAGAATGGGTCGAATCGGCTCAATCTGGCTTCTGCAAGAACAGGCAGAGGCGGTTTGAACAGGGCACAACTGAGCAAGCACGTGTAAGTCAGTGGGAGAATTTAAATAGCGAGCAGAGGCTCAGTACAAGCTTCACTGCAGGTGAGGTAAGATCCTTTAATTAATCTAATTAGATTAGGAGTAGGTAATGAAGGCAGAAGTTAGGGCAGTTGAGTGCTCCGTTTGCAGTATGTGGGAAGTCAGTGCGAGCACTGTTGTCCCTGATGACTACACCTGCAAAAGGTGCATCCAGCTGCAGCTCCTGACAAACCAGGTTAGGGAGCATTCATCATTAAGGACCCTCATCACGCAGGGCATGCCTTTTTCTCATTGCTGCCATCAGGAAGGAAGTACAGAAGCCGAATGATTCAAAAAGTGCTTCTTCTGCTCTGCCATCCAATTGCTGAATGGACATTGAACCCATGAAGAATACCTCGCTATTTCCTATTCTATTTTTTGTACTAGATATTGACACATACAACTATAACACAGACGCAAATATTTGATAGAGATGGAGGGGGGGGAGAGGGGGGGAGAGGGGGGGAGAGGGGGGGAGAGGGGGGGAGAGGGGGGGAGAGGGGGGGAGAGGGGGGGAGAGGGGGGGAGAGGGGGGGAGGGGGAGAGGGGGGGAGAGGGGGGGAGAGGGGGGGAGAGGGGGGGAGAGGGGGGGAGAGGGGGGGAGGGGGGGAGAGGGGGGGAGGGGGGGAGAGGGGGGGAGGGGGGGGGAGGGGGGGAGAGGGGGGGAGGGGGGGGGAGGGGGGGAGAGGGGGGGAGGGGGGGAGAGGGGGGGAGGGGGGGAGAGGGGGGGAGGGGAGAGGGGGAGAGGGGGAGAGGGGGAGAGGGGGAGAGGGGGAGAGGGGGAGGGGGAGGGGGAGGGGGAGGGGGAGGGGGAGGGGGAGGGGGAGGGGGAGGGGGAGGGGGAGGGGGAGTGTGTGTGTGTGTGTGTGTGCGTGCGCGCGCGCGCGCACCCCGGTCAAAATTTCTGTACTGTAAATAGTTAAGTGAGTAGAAGATGAACTGATCTCCAAAAGTCATAAAGTTAAAAATGAAACATTCTTTTCAACATTTTAAGCAAGATTAGTTTTTAGAGTGAAAAAAAGGAAAGGAACATCATGCAAATGTTTAGGCATCCCAAGAGATTTGAGCTCTCAGATAATTTTTACCAAGGTCTCAGACCTTAATTAGTTTGTTGGGGCTATGGCTTGCTCACAGTCATCATTAGGAAAGGCCAAGTGATGCAAATTTCAAAGCCTTAAAATACCCTGACTCCTCAAACCTTGTCCCAACATCAGCAGCCATGGGCTCCTCCAAGCAGCTACCTAGCACTCGGAAAATTAAGTAATGCCCACAAAACAGGAGAAGACTATAAGAAGATAGCGAAGCGTTTTTTATGTAGCCATTTCCGCAGTTTGTCATGTAATTAAGAAATTAACAGTTAACAGGAATGGTGGAGGTTCTTGGAAGACCAAGAAAACTTTCTAAGAACTGCTCGTAGGATTGCTAGAAAGGCAAATGAAAACCCCCGTTTGACTGCAAAAGACCTTCAGGAAGACTTAGCAGACTCTGGAGTGGTGGTGCACTGTTCTACTGTGCAGTGACACCTGCACAAATATGACCTTCATGGAAGAATCATCAACAGAAAACCTTTCCTGTGTCCTCACCACAAAATTTGGTGTCAAAAGTTTGCAAAGTAACATCTGAACAAGACTGTTGCATTTTGGAAACAAGTCCTGTGGACTGATGAAGTTAAAATAGAACTTTTTGGCTGCAATGAGCAGAGGTATATTTGGACAAATAAGAGTGCAGAATTTCATGAAAAGTACACCTCTCCAACTGTTGAGCACCGAGGTGGATCGACCATGCTTTGTGCTTGTGTTGCAGCCAGTGGCACAGGGAACAATTCACTGGTAGAGGGAAGAATGAATTCAATTAAATACCAACAAATTCTGGAAGGAAACATCACACCGTCTGTAAAAAAAAACTGAAGCTGAAATGAAGATGGCTTCTACAACAGGATAATGATCTTCCTTTCTTTCTTTTTAAATCTTTTTATTAGTTTTAAACAAACATAAATGAAACATGAATGCAAAGTGTTTGAGAGTACATAATTAATGGTTTAAATAGACATTCAGATATATAATAATAAAAATATATAACCTCTCAAACTCAGAACATTAATGAACAAAGTAAAAAGAAAAAAAAAAGAAAGACCCCAAAAAAAAGAGAGAGAAAAAAAACAAAAAAAAACACTAACCAACATGGGCCATTGAATAATATTACGTACATATACAGTAGTGCCAATAACTCCGAACCTCCATCCAAATAATTAAGGATAATATAAGTAAGGTTTAGGAAAAGACAATTCAACTCATATGAAAATGTTGAATAAATGGTCTCCAAGTTTCTTCAAATTTAACTGAAGGATCAAAAACCACACTTCTATTTTTTTCTAAACTCAAACAAGAAATAGTTTGAGAAAACCACTGAAATACAGTTGGAGGATTAATTTCTTTCCAATTCAATAAAATAGATCTTCTAGCCGTTAATGTAACAAATGCAATCATTCATTGAGATGAAGCAGATAAACGATTATTATCTGTCATCGGTAAACCGAAAATTGCAGTAAGAGGATGCGGTTGGAAATTAATATTTAAAACTCTTGAAATAATACTGAAAATATCTTTCCAATAATTTTGTAAACAAGGACAAGACCAGAACATATGAGTCAATGAAGCAACATCAGAATGACATCTATCGCAGGTTGAATTAAGATGAGAATAAAATCGAGCCAGTTTATCCTTAGACACATGAGCTCTATGTACAACCTCAAATTGTATTAGGGCATGTTTAGCACAAATAGAGGACGAATTTACAAATAACACCATTTTTTCCTATTGCTCAGTAGATATAGGAAAATGCAACTCTTCTTGCCATTCCTTCTTAATTTTTTCTGATACATCTAACTGTAAATTCATAATCATCTCATAAATGATGGCTACTAAACCCTTTTGATAAGGATTAAGGGCTAAAATTCTATCTGTAATGTCCAATGGACATTCTTCCGAAAAAGACTGGAACTCATTATACAAAAAATTTCTAACTTGAAAATATCTAAAAAAAAATGGGTTTTAGGTCAATTATATTTATTAGATAGCTGTTCAAAGGACATACTGTTATCATCCAGAAACAGTTCACGAAAACATGTTATACCTTTGTTTTCCATAAAAGAAAAGCTTGATCCATAGATGAAGGCCGAAAAAAATAATTAGATATTATAGGACATGATAAAATAAATTTATTCAAACCAAAAAATTTACGAAATTGAAACCAAATTCGTAATGTATATCTGACTATAGGATTAGTTATCTGTTTATTCAATTTGAATAAAGAAAAAGGAAGTGAAGATCCTAAGATTGAAATCTGTGAAAAATCTTGCACAGGTTTACATTCCAAATTTACCCATTGTGGGCAAGTAGCTATCGTCCATTCTTTTGTCCAGAATATTAAATACCGTTTATTGACTGCCCAATAGTAAAATCTTAAGTTTGGTAAAGCCAAGCCGCCCTCCTTCTTAGGCTTCTGTAAATATTTTTTGTAAATATTTTCTGTAAATATCTAGGATTTTGTAAATATATCTAGGATTTTGTAAATATTTTCTGTAAATATCTAGGATTTTTGTTCTGCCACAAGTAAAAGATATTTTAGAGTCAATAGTATCAAAAAAAGCTTTAGGAATAAAAATTGCTAATGCTTGAAATAAATATAAGAATTTAGGTAGTATCGTCATCTTAATAGCATTAACTCTACCAACCAATGACAAAGATAGTGCAGACCACCTAATAGCTAGTTGCTTAATTTGATCAATTAAAGGTAAAAAGTTAACCTTAAATAAATTTTTATGTTTTTTAGTAATTTTAATACCTAGGTAAGTAAAATAATCTGTAACAATTTTATATGGTAAATGTTTATAAATTGGAACTTGCATATTTAATGGAAATAGGTCACTCTTGTTAAAATTCAATTTATAACCAGAAAAATTACTAAATTGAGCAAGCAAAGACGAAATAGCAGGGATAGATCTTTCAGGGTCAGATATATATAATAACAAATCATCAGCATATAATGATACTTTATACGTCCTCTCCCCACGGGTAATAACCAGAATGTTAGGTGATTCACGAATAGCTATAGCCAACGGTTCTAAAGCAATGTCAAATAGTAAAGGACTTAAAGGGCAACCTTGCCTTGTACCACGAAATAGCTGAAAAAAAGGGGATCTTTGATTATTGGTAAAAACCGAAGCTAAAGGTTTATGCTATATTAATTTAATCCATGATATAAATTTTGAACTAAAATTAAATTGTTGCATTGTAGTAAATAAATATGGCCATTCAACTCTATCAAATGCTTTTTCAGCATCTACAGAAATAACACGTTCTGATATTTTAGATGAAGAAGTATAAATAATATTAATTAATATTCTAATGTTAAAAGATGAATAGTGATTTTTAATAAATCCAGTCTGGTCTTCAGAAATAATTCGAGGTAATATATTTTCTAATCTAATAGCCAAAATTTTACTGAAAATCTTAAAATCCGTATTTAATAAGGATATAGGCCGATAGGATGCACATTCAGTGGGGTCTTTATCTTTTTTAAGAATTAAAGAAATAGAAGCTTCATAAAAAGATTGTGGCAATTTACCTACACTTAATGCATCTTTAAAAATTTTACAAAGCCAAGGAGAAAGTATAGAAGAAAAAGATTTAAAAAATTCTACAGGAAAACCATCTGAACCAGAAGCTTTACAAGAATTCATTAAAAAAATAACCTTTTCTATTTCAGACTCCGTAATAGGTGTATCTAAAATTACGTTATCCTCAACAGTTACTTTTGGAATATTCAATTTCCTTAAAAATTAATTTATTATAGAAGAATCCTTAGTGAATTCTGATTGATATAAGGAATTATAAAAATCTTGAAAGGCTCTATTTATCACTTTGTGGTCGATCGTCAGAGTACCATCTTGTTTCCGAATCCTAGTAATCTGTCCTTTATCCGAAACAATTTTCAATTGATTAGCCAGTAATTTACCAGACTTATGTCCATGCATATAGAATTGAGTTTTGGATTTAATTAACTGACTTTCAATCGAAGAGGATAATAATAAAATATGTTTCATTTGAAGTTCCACTCTTTCTTTATAAAGTTCTTTACCAGGGGTCATTGAATAAATCTTATCAATTGCTTTGATTTTATCAACTAATGTTAATATTTTAGAATTAGTTTGTTTCCTAACTCCAGCAGAGTATGAAGTAATCTGTCCATGAATATATGCTTTAAAAGTATCCCACAAAATTCCACTAGAGATCTCTGCTGTAGAATTTGTTGAGAAAAACAAATCAATTTGTTGTTTAATAAAGTTAACAAAGTCTAAATCCTGCAATAAAATAGGATTAAACCTCCAAAATTTAGCATTGATATATGAATCCTTTATTTTAATAGACAACTTCAGAGGTGCATGATCAGATATGGTAATGCAGCCATATTTACAATCAGTAACATCTGTGAGTAAATGGTGATCAATGAAAAAGTAATCAATTCTTGAGTAATTATGATAAACATGGGAAAAGCATGAAAACTCTTTGTCATTAGGGTGTAGAAAACACCAAATTTCACAAATAGCTGAATCAATCATAAAAGAGTTAATAAGAGAAGCCGATTTATTCGGAAGAGTTTGGGTAGGCTTGGATCTATCCATCACAGGGTTTAAACAACAGTTAAAATCCCCACCCATTATCAGTCTATATTGATTCAGATTAGGAAAGGATGTAAATAAGCATTTAAAAAATCCAAGACAATCAGTATTTGGAGCATAAACATTAACTAAAACAACTTTTTGATTAAAAAGTAGACCAGTAATAAGCAAAAATCTACCTTGTGGATCTGAAATTGTTTCATGATGTATAAAAGAAGTTGATGAGTCTATAAAAATAGAAACACCTCTTACTTTGGCTTGCCAATTTGCATGATACTGTTGACCCTTCCAAAACCTAAAAAAAGCTGACTATCCACCTTCCTTACATGAGTCTCCTGCACAAAAATAACATTGGCATTCATTCTATTGAATACTTTGAATATTTTTTTCCATTTGATCGGATGATATAAACCATTAGTATTCCAAGAAACAAAATTAATAATCCTATCCATATTGACAATATTTATTCCAGTTAACACATAAGTTTAAAAAAAAGTGAACTCATGAACCCGGAAGAAGGAAGTGAGTTCAAGGAGAAACCGGAAGTCCCGGCACTGCAACCATTTTTGTAGTTTCATATAGGCCCATGAAATAAAACTATGCAAAAAGCAAGCAAAAAGAGAAAAAAGAAAAAGAAAAATCCCCCTCCCTCCACCCTCGAAACCCCAGGAAAAAAGCCAAAAAGAGGCAAGCAGGCAATCTAATACTAAAATTACCCCCGTGTCTCAGGACGGCAACTCAAGACAAAAAAAAAGAAAAAAATTCAAACAACCCATATTATAAGAAAGGGTTAATACAACAAAAGTTAAAATATAAAATTAGTATTATATATATATATATATATAACAAAAAGGTTAAAAAAATTAAATTGATAAAACCCATAAATAAATACCACTAAATTAATATTTTAAATGAGAGTTTAAAACTTTCAAACTCATCAAAACGGATATGACGTTCCAAGCACTGGAGTCTGTCGGGAAGAAGAAACGCCATTTTATTATTATTTTTTTTAATCTTAATACTTAAATGTTAAAAATATAAAAAAGCTTATACAAACTTAAAAAAAGGAACCCTAATCAGTTATTTTCAAGGTTAATAGATTAATAACCAAAAAAAAAAGAGAACTTTTACAATATATAAAAAATACATGTCACCCAATGTGGAAGAGATTGAGAATCCCAGATGGTCTGTTGCCTCCCTGGTGCCAGGGTCTGCGATATCTTGGATCGAGTTCTCAGTATTCTCAAGAGGGAGGGTGAGCAGCCAGATGTCGTGGTCCATGTAGGGACCAATGACATGAGCAGAAAGAGTGAGGAGGTCATGAAAGGTGAGCTTAGGGAGCTAGGTAGCAAGTTAAAGGACAGGACCTCCAGGATAGCAATCTCAGGATTGCTACCAGTGCCACGTGCAGAAATAGTAAGATAGTGCAGATCAACACGTGGTTGAAGACATGGTGCAGCAGGGAGGGCTTCAGATTTATAGACAATTGGGCAGTCTTCCCAGGGAAGTGGGACCTGTTCCGGCAGGACGGTTTACATCTGAACTGGAGGGGGACAAATATTCTTCCAGGTAGGTTCAGCTAGTGAGGCTTGAGTAGATTTAAACTAGATTTAAACTAGTAGGGAGGGGAACCAGAGTGTAGGAAGAGACGTATGGGAGAAGGAAGAAAAAAACAGACGAAGAGGTGGAGAACTTCTTAAATGCATTTATTTTAATGCTAGGAGCATTCTAAGAAAACTGGATGAGCTTAGAGCATGGATTGATACCTGGAAATATGATGTTGTAGCTATTAGTGAAACATGGCTGCAGGAGGGGTGTGATTGGCAACTAAATATTCCTGGATTTCGTTGCTTCAGGTGTGATTTAATCGGAGAGACAAGAGGGGGAGGTGTTGCGTTGCTTTTCTGAGAAATTATTACAGCGGTGCTCTGGCAGGATAAATTAGAGGGCTCATCTAGGAAGGATATTTGGGTGGAATTGAGGAATGGGAAAGGTGCAGTAACACTTATATGGGTGTATTATAGACCAACTAATGGGGAGTGAGAATTGGAGGAGCAAATTTGTAAGGAGATAGCAGATATTTGTAGTAAGCACAAGATTGTGATTGTGGGAGATTTTAATTTTCCACACATAGACTGGGAAGCCTATACTGTAAAAGGGATGGATGGTTTGGAGTTTGTAAAATGTGTGCAGGATAGTTTTTTTGCAGCAATACATAGAGGTACCGACTAGAGAAGGGGCAGTGCTGGATCTTCCGTTAGAGAATGCAATAGGTCAGGTGATGGAGGTATGTGTTGGGGAGCACTTCGGGTCCAGTGATCACAATGCCATTAGTTTCAATATAATTACAGAGAAGGATAGGACTGGACCCAGGATTGAGATTTTTAATTGGAGAAAGTCTAACTTTGTGGAGATGCAAAAGGATTTAGCAGGAGTGGATTGGGACAATTGTTTTATGGGAAGGATGTAATAGAGAAATGGAGGTCATTTAAAGGTGAAATTTTGAGGGTGCAGAATCTTGATGTTCCCGTTAGGTTGAATGGAAAGGTTAAACGTTTGAGAGAGCCATGGTTTTCATGGGATATTGGAAATTCGGTTAGAAAAAGAGAGATATCTACAATAAATATAGGCAGCATGGAGTAAATGAGTGCTCGAGGAATATAAAGAATGTAAGAAGAATCTTAAGAAAGAAATTAGAAAAGCTAACAGAAGATAAGAGGTTGCTTTGGCAAGTAAGGTGAAAATAAACCCTAAGGGTTTCTACAGTTATATTAATAGGAAAAGAATAGTGAGGGATAAAATTGGTCCCTTAGAAAATCAGAGTGGACAGATATGTGTGGAACCGAAAGAGATGGGGAGATTTTGAACAATTTCTTTTCTTCGGAAATCACTGAGGAGAAGGATATTGAATTGTGTAAGGTAAGGGAAACAAGTAGGTAAGTTAAGGAAACTATGACTACTAAAGAAAAGGAAGTCCTGATGCTTTTAAGGAATATGAAAGTGGATAAATCTCTGAGTCCTGACAGGATATTCCCTAGGACCTTGAGAGACATTAGTGTACAAATACCAGGGACATTGACAGAAATATTTCAAATGTCATTAGAAATGGGGATGGTACCGGTGGATTGGAGTATTGCTCATGTGGTTCCATTGTTTAAAAAGGGTTCTAAGAGTAAACTTAGCAATTATAGGCCTGTCAGTTTGACATCAGTGGTGGGTAAATGAATGGGAAGTATTCTTAGAGATGGTATATATAATTATCTGGATAGACAGGGTCTGATTCAAAACAGTCAACACGGATTTGTGCGTGGAAGGTCATGTTTGACGAATCTTATTGAATTTTCTGAAGAGGTTACTAGGAAAGTTGACGAGGGTAAAGCAGTGAATGTTGTCTATATGGACTTCAGTAGGGCCTTTGACAAGATTCCACACAGAAGGTTACTTAGTAAGGTTCAATCATTGGTATTAATACTGACGTAGTAAAATTGATTCAACAGTGGCTGGATGGGAGATGCCAGAGAGAAGTGGTGGATAACTGTTTCAGGCTGGAGGCAGGTGACTAGTGGTGTGCCTCAGTATCTGTACTGGGTCCATTGTTGTTTGTCATATACATTAATGTTCTGGATGATGGGGTGGTAAATTGGATTAGTAAGTATGCAGATGGTACTAAGATAG
Organism: Hypanus sabinus; assembly: GCF_030144855.1. Lineage (NCBI taxonomy): Eukaryota > Metazoa > Chordata > Chondrichthyes > Myliobatiformes > Dasyatidae > Hypanus > Hypanus sabinus. The sequence continues at coordinate 57,922,758 of NC_082706.1, read as the reverse complement.
GTGGCGTTCTGGATAATGAAGTAGGTTTTCAAAGTTTGCAGACAGATTTAGGCCAGTTAGAAGAGTGGGCTGAACGATGGCAGATGGAGTTTAATGCTGATAAGTGTGAGGTGCTACATTTTGGGAGGAATAATCCAAATAGGACATACATGGTAAATGGTCAGCCATTGAATAATGCAGCAGAACAGAGTGAGCTAGGAATAATGGTGCACAGTTCTCTGAAGGTGGAATCTCATGTGGGTAGGGTGGTGAAGAAAGCTTTTGGTATGTTGGCCTTTATAAATCAGAGCATTGAGTATAGGAGTTGAGATGTAATGTTAAAATTGTACAAGGCATTGGTAAGGCTGAATTTGGAGTATTGTGTACAGTTCTGGTCACCGAATTATAGGAAAGATGTCAACAAAATAGAGAGAGTACAGAGAAGGTTTACTAGAATGTTACCTGGGTTTCAGCAGCTAAGTTACAGGGAAAGATTGAACAAGTTAAGACTTTATTCTTTGAAGTGTAGAAGGTTGAGGAGGGACTTGATAGAGGTAGTTAAAATTATGAGGGGGATAAATAGAGTTGACGTGGATAGGCTTTTTCCATTGAGAGTAGGGGAGATTCAAACAAGAGGACATGAATTGAGAGTTCGGGGGCAGAAGTTTTAGGGTAACACGAGAGGGAATTTCTTTACTCAGAGAGTGGTAGCTGTGTGGAACGAGCTTCCGGTAGAAGTTGATATTGTCATTTAAAGAAATATTGGATAGGTATATGGACAGGAGAGGAATGGAGGGTTATGGGCTGAGTGCAGGTCGGTGGGACTAGGTGAGAGTAAGCGTTCGGCAGGGACTGGAAGGGCCGAGATGGCCTGTTTACGTGCTGTAATTGTTATCTGGTTATATATGTATGAATATTGGGTAAGTAGTCTTTATAGGCTATTTAGTATAATGTATTGATATATTTTTTTCCTTGCAGTCTTTACTCTTATATGCAGATTAATAAAAATATTGGAAAGAAAACACTCTTTTAATATTGACCGAACACAAGACATTGTATCCCATCTCTGGGCAATTTAAGGCCATGAAGTCGGCCGCACCAACTGCCCCCCCCACCGTCCGGATCACCGTGAATGAAGGACAGACTCTCCCATTCATTCCGCGATACACCCTCAAGCCCGGTGTAACGTTTTATGAGGACAAAAGCTCTTTTTTGGATCCAGAAGGAAAACAATATTCTGGCTATGCGATATTAACGGAGAGTGAAGTAATTGAACAGGCCTCCTTTGAAGCAGATGTCTCTGCCCAGAAGTCTGAGCTGTTTGCTCTGACTCGTGCCAGTAACCTAGCAACAGACAAAAGTGCAAGTACTTACACAGACTCCCGTTATGCATTTGGAATTGTGCGTGACTACGGGGCTCTGTGGGAACATGGGGATTCCTGACTTCCTCTGGCCACCCCATTAGTAAACAACTTACTCACCGCTCTACAGCTACCTTGAATTTTGGCTATTATTAAATGTGCGGCCCACACCCACATGTTCAACCAGGTAACTGAACACAATGCTTTAGTGAATAAGACAGAGAAATGTACGGCACAACCCTCGGTAGCTGTCGTCCCCTTGGGTTCCCGTCAAGCAACCTTCCGTGACTTAAGCAGAATGAGTTTGTCAGACGTGCAGGATGTACTTACTTTTCAGAAGGATGCCTCTGAGGAGAAGCACAAGCTGTGGTCCCAGATGGGGTGCCAGAAAGACCCGACCTAGGTTTCTGGATCACCCCAGCGGGACAGGTTAGTGTTCCTGCACAGTTTTTACCAATATAGGTTGATTATATACATAATTGTACACACCTGGGAAAGGAGGGAATGGTTGGTAATCTGTATCCTGCACTCCAGGTACCACTCCCTTGACAGGTGAAATTTTTTCCTGTCTACAAGTTGATTTGATTGAATTGCCTAGAGTACATTGCTATAGATACTGCTTAGTTATTATAGACGTGTTTAGTAGATGGATTGAAGCTTTTCCAACTACCAATAATACTGCTATGACTGTTGTGAAGATATTATTACGGGATATTAATTCCCAGAGACACTGAGCTCTGACGTTCCCACACTTTGTGGCAAAAGTAAACGAAGGGGTATGTAACAAACTAGCTATCAAGCAACAATTCCACTGTGTACACAACCCACGGGCCGCTGGCATAGTGGAAAGAGCCAATGGCACTCTGAAGAGTAAATTGGCCAAACTAACAGCGGAGACTGGACTCACTTGGTTGAAGGTCCGACCACTAGCCAAATTCCACACGAGGGTTACCCCACAGGGGAGAACGGGTTTGTCACCAGTTGAAATCATTTATGGTCGGCCCATGAGGACATCCTGGACACCAAGACCTTCTGTACCACTGCTCCCAGAACGTCTACCAGCAAAATTGGATATGCATATCCTCGGGGAAGAGATGGAGAAATATATATGCCAACTAACCAAAATTCTCCAAGCATTACATTCACAGGTACAACAGGCTCACAAGGAAGAGAACTACCCCACAGAGAGGAGTGACTATCCCACCATAGAACCTGGGAATTTTGTCCCGATCAGAACTGGGATCGAGGGAAACTCAGACCTCGGTGGAGAGGACCATATCAGGTGATTCTGACCACTCCCACGGCTGTGAAACTGAAGGGGCAATCTCCGTGGATATATCGAACAGACTGCAAATGTGTTACTGAAGGAACTGAGTAGAAGGACTCTCTCGGACTAAAGGGAAATGTATTGGTTGATAGTGGACTGATGAAACCTTAGGTTTCCAGCCGTGGACTGTCATTTTAAGAGAAAGTGCCTGAGTAACATCATAACACTCATAACACCTAACTTTTGATTGTTTTGCATGAGTTGTTATATTACATGTAGATACAAATAAAGGTAGTGCTGTTAACATCAAAACCAGACTCCAGGTGTGGCCTATTGCTGCTGGTTCATTTAAACCGTTACGGGTATGTAATCGTGGTGTTCGTGTTTATGTCTTTGAGAGGGCTCACCACAGCATCCAGGGGTCCCCATGTTAACACCTTTCTGTCTCTTTGTCACACCGATACCAAACAGGTACAACTGGGGGCCTGCTGGGTTTGTGCTGAAATTGCACAGCATGCTCAAATTATGATTCCAATGTCAGTAATCCTGCTCAACCAGAGAGAGGAACTCTCAGCCTGGGCTTTCTCGGGGAAGTGAGGTGAGGAACTGTGGTCCCTCTTGCTGTCAGTGTTTAATTAATTTGGCTGCAGCACTTGAGGAGCTGGCCACAATACTGCAGGGGCCCTGACAGAAACACAGGGCCAAGTAACAGAAATATTCACTGAAATGATTGCAATCCGGCAAACGTATGGCTTTAGATTTTATCCTAGATGAGAAAGGGGGAACCTGTGCTATTATTGACACAGAATGCTGCACCTATATCCCTGATGAGTCTACTAACATTACATCCCCTCCAAGCACAATGCCCAGGAGAGTGACAGCATCAAGAAAGTAGGGCAGGAATTACACGGGTTCACCGAAGGATCGAAACGGTGCTCTTTGAAGGCCAGTTCGGTAATTTGTGGGGCATGCTGTTGCTTCATGGCCTAACAATTGTACATATCATTGTTATAATTATTGTTGTATGCTGTTTTTACCCACTGATAAGTCAATGCTGTACTTCATTGCTTTCTCTGTAAAAAAATTACTGCTTTGTTGATCATGTAATAATCAAAAGGATGGAGTGATAAAGTATGTAAAAGGGTTAACACCTTGTTAAAAAATAGCACCCTGTTTTCTGACAGAAACTGCTGATGATCAACAGATGTGCTAAGCCATGCTGAGTCATATTTCTTCTTGAGGGTAGCCAGCTATGGTTTCAGGATGGTTATCTCCTTGTGCACTCATGCGTAGAGATAAGACAGCTTCAGTCTGCTCTGTGTGTTTAAGCCATTAAGACTATTTAGTAATTTGACTTTAGGGGCTGTCATGTAGTAAATAACTTTGGCTACAGCCTGTCTTGTGTGGGGGGTATCTAGACAGATATATCTGTGGTGTAAGGGGAATTGTTGCTCAGTTAATGGATTGGGCAGGAAAAGTCATAGACTGTTTCTGTTTGAACAATTAACTGAGTAAGCCCTGGGTGCTTGGAATAAAGAGGTTGTACTTATACGGGGTCTCAGTGACTTTATCCAGTGATTTCCACAGAATGGGAGTGGTTTTAAAGGGCTGGGCTGCTGGAAGAACATCACTAGACCTGGAGTGATTGCATCTGGGTCTGACAGAGGAATAACTGGTTCTTCTGGGCACATTCAGTCTCACTCCAACTATTCCCTACCTTCCCTTGTACAGGTATGTAATGTCTAAAGGACCAGAGTTTGAGTAAATGAGACTCACCAAGCTTTCTCCTGACTGAATCACTGGAATCTCCGAGTCAGATGGGTTCCCTCAGTCTCCAGTTGATGCTCTCAGTCCTCGTTCATTTGTTGCTGTTCCCTCGTCTTCGGTCGTGGTTTGCTTCCAGTTGGGGATTTTTCTTCCAATAAATCTCTCACTGGATCTAACTTTAAATTGAAAGATAATGAAGCACAGTAACAATAAAAAAGAGAACCAAACATTTCTGCTTAATGGTTCTAAAAACAAAACTCACCGAAATCTAAATATTGAAGGCAAATACACAGTAGTGATCTCAGTGAACCTTTTATTCTCCCTCATACGTCACAAAACGATATGGGATAAGCAGGAGCCATCATTCAGTCATGGTGAGACATAAGACACAGGAACAGAATTAGGTGATTCGATTCATCTGGTCTGCCCCACCACTCAACCATGGCTGATTTTTATTCCAACACCATGTTCCTGCCTTCCCCCTGTAACCCTGTAGCTACTTAGCAATCTGGAATATATTAATCTGTCATAAATATACCCAAATGGCAGGCTCAAACAACCTCTGCGGGAACAAATGCCATACTTCAGACATCTTTTGGCCAAAATAATTTTCTCAACTCAATTTTAACAGGAAGCATCTTTATTCTGAGACTGTGCTGTCAGATCACAGACTCTCCGTCTGATGGAAACATCCTCTCCTTGTCCACGGTATCCAGGCTTTTCAGCATTCAGTACGTTTACTTAACCGTACATCTCCCCACCACACCACCATCCCTCTGAACTCCATTGAGCACAGGTCCAGAACCATCAGATGCTCCTCATACATAACACTGATCATTCCTGAGATTATTCTTGTAAACCTTGTTGGCAACAACTGTACTGAACACATTTCCGGGAATAACAGATAAATTGGTACCAGGATAATTTTCAGGGAAAAGTTGTGCTTTCTTAACTGTTCTACTATCACAGAACGAGCCAATTCCATTTCCAGGTTTAAACAAGTCCGTTTCAGGAAATATAAGCCATTGCAGGGTGAATGTAATAAATAGAAACTGGAATTACCAGAAACGCTCAGCAGCTGAGGAACAGCTGTGGGGAGAGGAACAAACTTTACAATTCAATTAAAAACGTTCGTCAGAATGACCTCAAACCTTTTCAGATGTTAGTGCAGATCTCCAGCAACTTGAGATGCTGCCTGATTTCCTGCGAGTGACAGTGAGGGGGGATTTCCAAAAACAGTTTGAACACCAAACTCACGGGTCTACTTCTACTGTTCTAAACAACGGGGCAGCCCATCCGGGGACTGTCCACCCACACCACGTGATCTTACGTCAAAAGCGGAGGGCGGGGCAGATCGGGGCACACAGCCTCACGTGACCCGTTGGCAGGCTTTCCATTTCATTTAGAAACATAGAAAATAGAAAATAGGAAATAGGTGCAGGAGAAGGCCATTCGGCCCTTCGAGCCTGCACCGCCATTCAGTACGATCATGGCTGATAATCCAACTCAGTACCCTGTACCTGCTTTCTCTCCATACCCCCTGATCCCTTTAGCCACAAGGGCCGTATCTAACTTCCTCCTAAATATAGCCAATGAAGCGGCCTCAACTGTTTCCTGTGGCAGAGAATTCCACAGATTCACCACTCTCATTTCTACGGAAACTAACAGCCTGGGCTCCTGGTTTGCATCGTTCAATGCCGATCCAGTGAAGCTGACACATTTCTGACGAGCCCAGATGACTGGGTACTAAATGAGTAATCGGCCCTCAGGGCCAACATCGGATCTCCCCGGTCGGGATCGGTCTCAATACTCACCGACGCAGACAGTGATACCGACCCGCGGCTCTCGGCGATAATCCTTTAGCGACCCCACAGACGATCCACTCCTGCGCTGAGCGGAAAGGAAACAAGGTCCACACGGAGACAGTGAGCATGCGCGAATATATTGTTACATCATCCGGAGGGCGGGGCCTCGGAAACAGTCGCGCAGATGCTGCCCGTCTGTGGTTAAATGGGAAGGACAAACGTAATCACGTGACCGGTGGGGTCTCCCACCCCAGGAAAAATATATCGTCTGTCCACTCTATCTTTTCCTCTCGTAATCTTGTAAACGTCCATCCAGTCTCACCCCAGCCTGCGCTGCTCGACAACAACATTTTGTCCAACGTTTCGCTATCGCTCATACTCTCCAATCCAGGCAGTATCCCGGTAAACCGCTTCTGCACCCTCTCCAAAGCCCCGACATCCTTCCGAGAATGGGGGCAAACAGAACTGTATCAAACACTCCAGATGAGGTCTAACTAGTTTTATAAAGCTGTGTTACGAACTGTAACGTTTTAGAAGCGAACCAGCAGCAACAGAGATCACACTGGAGTCTGATTTTAATGTTGAAACCACTCACTTTATTAGTATCTACTTACAGTAACTTAATGAAATAAAGATAACACTGTTATGTATGTATGAGTAAATATAACTCCCGAACTATCGAGCCTGAGCGAACAAAGCTTAGAGTGTTGAGATGGTAAAGTAGGAAAGTTCAGGAATCCTTTAGCTGTACCCGCCTTGATGCTTGCAAGGGCCGATACAGAATCGCGACATATCACAAAATTACTATCCTGCTCACTCCGTTCTAGTGCTAACAATATGGCAAACATTTCACCTGCATAAACACTCAAGCAATCCGGCATTCTCTTGCTAATTTCCACTTGATAACTTGGCACAACAATTGCAGACCCTGTTGCACCCGTTTCTGGATCCTTTGATCCATCCGTAAAAAATCTGTACGTCTTTATATTTACATTCCCTATACCTATAATATTCATGAGTATATCAGCTGCTTTATTACTGCATTTGATTTTAAGCAACTCCAAATCCACAGAGGGATTTTCTAATACCCAGAAAGGTAATACAGGCCACACCACACTTGGACAAAACTTTTTATCTTATACAGGAGAGCCGTTTGCTCTCCTGTCCAGCCAAAACTTTCTTTTTGTGTCCTTTCCATTTCCCAGCATGTCTCCAACACCCTTTTTGTAGGATGGCTATCACCATGCCCCCTTTCGTTAATCCAGTAACTGGCCTCCAGTAGTTTATGTCGCAGCCCCAGTGGCAATTCATTTGCTTCAACTTGGAGTGCACACACTGGGGAAGTTCCAACTGCTCCCAAGCACACCCTTAGAGCCCGAGTTTGCACGATATCCACTTCCGCTAACACAGATTTTGCTGCTGACCTGTATACAATGATACCATATTCTAATCTTGATCTTATTAATACTTCAGTGATGTAAAATCAGCACCCCATTCCAAACCAGCAAGACACCTCATGACATTTATCACATTTTTACATTTAGCAACTACATATCTAACATGTTTTCTCCATGTTAATCTCAAGTCAAAGTGCACTCCCAAAAACCAAAAACTTTCAACTCTCTCCAGGTTACTTCCATACAGAGTCAGATAAAGTCCCCTGATATTTTTCCTTGTAAAGAACAGGTTTTTTGTCCTCTTCACTGAAAATTTAACACCCCACTTTGTCCCCCACTCTTCAATTTGATTAATTCCATCTTGCATTTTCAGAACTATATGTTCAATATTTCTCCGTCTTTCCCACAAAGCCCCATCATCTGCAAACAAAGACCTTCCCACATCCGTTGGTATATTTACGAATATATCATTTATCAAAATGGAAAATAAATTTGGACTCACTACACTCCCCTGAGGCATCCCGTTTTCTACAACATACTGGCTTGATAGCTCTGATCCTATCTCCACCTGAATAGTTCTCCCATTTAAAAAGTCCTTAACCCAATTGAACATTCCCCCCGATTCCCATTAAATGCAGCTGAAGAGCCCCTCCTTCCATAACATATCATCAGCTTTCTTAACATCAAAAATGACTGTAACCACTGTCTCTTCATTTACTTGTGCTTTTCTTATTTCATCCTCTAGACACACCACTGGATCCATAGTATTCCTTCCTTTCCTGAACCTGCTTTGATACGTAGCCACCATACCTCTACTTTCCAGAAAGTACACTAACCTCTCATTTATCATACGTTCCATAAGTTTACATATATGAGATGTCAAGGCAATTGGCCTGTAATTTCCTGGCCTGCTGGCATCTTTTCCAGGTTTCCTTATTGGAATAATTATTGCCACTTTCCAGCTCCCTGGTATTCTCCCTTCATCCCAGACTTTGTTATACTGAAGCAGTAGTTTCTCCAGACTTCCTTCACTCAGGTATGTTATCATACTATAGCACATTTCATCCTTACCTGGTGCAGTCTCTCCTGTTCTATCTCGTGCCCTTCTTAATTCTCCCATGCTAGAAGGGACATCTTACACACTGTCAAGGTTAGTTTTCCTATGAAAAGCCTCCATATTTCCATCTTTTGTTCTCTCTCTACTTCTTCTTCCCTTCTCAGACAAATTATCAGAACTATGTACCATAACAAAAGTACTGGCAAACAACTCTGCCTTTTCCATGTTTGTCACTGCAGTCACATTTCCATTCACCAGAAATGGGTACTTCCACTCTCTCCTGTTCACTGCCATCCTTCTTATCATTTCTCCCCCCCCCCCCCCTACCCACACCTCTCCTACTTGGGTTGTGCTTCTGATTGAATCACAATACTTTTTCCAGTGTGTCCTTTTAGCATGTCTTATTGTCCTCCTCACTACTGCCTGAGCTTGTTTGTACTGAATCGTATGTTGGAAGTTATACGTTACTTTAACCAATTTAAAAGCCTTATTTCCATTTCTCACTGCTTCCTTACAATTATCATCCCACCATGGCATTACTCTCTTCTTTGTTCCTCCTTTACTTTTAGGAATGGATTCTAATGCAGCTGATGTTATACCTTGTTTTAATATGCTGTCAAGTGTTTCTATGTCCATCTCACCACTGACCCAACTTAGATATCTATCACTTTTTCCAGAAACTTCTCCCAATTGGCTTTCTCAAGGATCCACTTACCACCTATATTCTCTGTGACCCATGAGGCAGAAATATTTATCTTGCACCAGATTGAGTAATGATCACTCCCTACAGTTCCTTCTTGTTATACTAATCACTCACATACTGAAGCAATAGAGTCTGATACTAATGTAAGATCAAGCACAGATTGACCCACTCATCCTGTCTCTTGACTTAACTGTACACTGAGTTATCATTTACCTCTTCCCATTTTAACCCTATCATACCCAAATGGTGCTGTGCAGCTTTCAGAATAATCTGAATCCTTTCAGCTTTAGATTTGATCTCACAAGTTGCATTTATCACTCCTGCTATAAAGATCACCAATTTCTTCTTCTCTAGTCATGCATTCTTCTTATCTTGCCTTTCTTTAGCTGCCACATGCTCACTCAATCATTTTCTTCTGTCCTGCCAACTTGACTGCCTCAGCATATGAGACTTTTTCCTTTACCCTTATCTTCTGCACCTCCATCTCTTTTTGCACCACTTCAGTACACTACACTATGGTTACCTCCACAATTACAGCACTTTACACCCACTCCCTCTCCATATTTTCCATAGTCATGTTCCCCACCACACCTAGCACATCTTCTCTTTCCTTTGCACACTTTGGCCACATGCCCAAACTCCTGGCGATTGTAACACCTCAGATTTTGGTATATCTTCTCTCACATTGTATCACAGAAATCAAAAATATAACTCCTTTGGAGGCACCTTATCCTCAAATTCTACGGGAACAGTTTCAGTCTCCCTTTGTCATTCTTTTCGCACTCTTCACTGAACTATTCCTCACCCTTAAGTTCGCCACTAGCTCCTTCATATTAACACTGAGGGGAAACCCAGACATCACCCCCTTGCAACCATTGACCCTTTGTGCTCCAACAACCGTGGACACTTTGACTTTCCCAACATTAGTCACCTTCATTGCCTTCTCCATCTGCTCTTTAGTTTTACATCCTATCAGCAGGTTTTCATCTCCTAAGATTCTCACATGGCTCAATCCCCTACTGGCCCTCTGATGGTTTTTGTTAGATTGAGCGGATTGATTTTCTTTACTCCCCGTTCCCCCACAAATATTACAACTACATTTAGCAAATGTGCCCTCAGGCCCTTCTCCTCAACTTCTCATCCCTCATTTTCCCATCCACCTACACTAGACCCACCTCCTTTCTTTCTCTTCCAACCCATCACCTTCCTATTCTTAGTCCTTCTCCCCACCTCTTCCCACTCAAACTCCATGACGCTGCCGTTGCCAACTGTCTCCCTCACTGCCATCCTATTGGAGTTTGCAAGGGACCATGTACGAATATCATTCCAGACCTATACAGGCCATCGGTCAATATTCCCACAGAATGTCCCTCACAACAACCCAGCCCCACAGCAAAAATTACCAGCAAATGAAGCTCTCTCTCTCTCTCTCCCCGTCTTGTTTTACAGCAGTTGGCACCCAGCTTAATGGTGCATTACCGCCAACTTCTGCTCCGGAGTATGCAATAGACTCAGATTCTAAATCCCTTCACCCAGTCACACACATACACATACCCTAACCTATGCTTTATCCTCCCACCTTTAGCCATCCTGGTACCCTATTCCTGTTTATCCATCATATCCTATAAAAAATACCTGTACCCCTTAAGAAAGCTAAAAATACCCTGACCTGTGTTCTCTCACCCATGCCCAGCAACCCTTTTAATGTGAATTCCTGCACCCCCAATTCCCTTAGATTAATTCTCATCATCTCTCTCTGTATCCCATACTTCCTGCAACTCAGAACTACATGTTCTACTGACTCCTCTTCCTGACATTCCGCACACAATCCTGTCTGGTGTTTCCCTATCAGTTTCAATGTTTGGTTTAGTGCACAGTGTCCCAGCCTTAACCTAGACCACACAATCTCCTCTCTTCTGTATCTACTTCCTACCCTAGTACCTGCAACACTTTTTTGTATTTGATATAAATGCCTCCCTTTCCCCTCCCTGTCCCATCTTTCTTGCCACATTTGGTTAATTTTTTCCCTGATTACACACTTAACCTCTGCTTTACTGATACTAATATGTATTTCTATATTTTCTTTCTTTATTGCCCTCTTTGCCAACTCATCCACCCTTTCATTGCCCTTCACCCCTACATGAGCTGGAACCCATAGAAATTTAACCTGACCTCCCTGATTTGCAACTCTTGTGACTGACTGAAGGACTTTATCAAGTACACCTTGTCAGCTGTTTGAGTGAGAAGACCTTAAACTTGCTAGTACTGAAGATGAATCTGAGCATATCAACACTTTGACTAGTCTAGTTTTCTCCACCCAACGCAAAGCAACCAACACTGTCATCATCTCCACTGTATACACCGCTAACTTATCAGATGTTCTTCTGCTGATTGCAATTGCTTTTGCTGGTGTAGCCACCCCAAACCCTGTCACTACTGTCTCAGGTTCCTAAGCACCATCTGTATAGACCTGAGTATAATCACATGACAGTTAAATGCACTTACCAAATCAGTATAGACCAAATCAGTATAGACCAAATCTGTATATACCTGTGTATAATCACATGACAGTTAAATGCACTTACCAAATCAGCTTTATACTTCCCTTTCATTTTTACCTCTAACAAATGCCAGTCTACATCAGGCCATACCAGCTTCCATGGAGCTACAACTGGATAAACTACTGAAGGACTTATCCTTAGATCAAACACTCCACATGATCTAGCAATATCATTCGCTACCCGACTAAAGTTTTCCCTCTGAAACCTCCCATTTTCCCAGGACTCCTGCAACACTCCTTTAGCAGGGTGAGTACCATTGTGTCTCTGCAAATTAACCCAATAGTTTGCCATCAATTGCATCCTTCTTAATTCCAAAGGCATTACTCCCATTTCTACCTGCAGAACTGATACTGGTGATGTTTTAAAAGCCACACTGCACACTGTCAAAACCTGAGCCTGAATCACACCCAGTTTCCTTATAAGAGACCTAGCTGCTGATCCATATGCTACACTTCCATAATCCAACACCGATCTTACTAAAGCCGCATACATTCTCTTCAATGCTGAACAACTTGCTCCCCATTCCCTACCAGTCAAGCACCTCATCACATTTATTACTTTTTTACATTTCTCCTCAACTTTCCTGATATGGTCTGCCCATGTTAATCGTGAATCAAATATAACTCCCAGAAATTTACATGATCCAACCCTTTCTAATTCAATCCCATACATCCTTAACTTCTTCCCCACTTCAATTCTTTTCCTAGTGAAAAATACAGTTTGAGTTTTTTCCACTGAAAATCTACATCCCCAATCGTAACCCCACTCCACCACTTCATCAATTGCTCCTTGTAGTTTTCTGATTATATGCTCCGTGTTCCTGCCTCTTTTCCACAAGGCCCCATCATCCACAAACAGTGATCTACCTATATCCACTGGTACCTTTGTGAAGACACCATTGATCATAATGATGAAAAGTAACGGACTAATCACACTACCCTGAGGTGTGCCATTTCCCACTATGTACTGTTTTGATAATTCTGATCCAATCCGAACTTGAATTTTTCTACCAAACAAAAAATCTTTAATCCAATTAAAAACTCTACCCCCAACCCCCATCTTGTGCAGTTGTGCACTTCCTTCCACATCATATCATAGGCTTTTTCAATGTCAAAAAACACTGTAGCTACTGATTCTTTATTGGCCTGGGCCTTTCTTATTTCAGTCTCTAACTTTATCACTGAGTCCATGGAATTCCTTCCCTTCCTAAAACCACTCTGATAACTTGCCAGCATTCCTCTTTTCTCAAGATCATATGATAACCTTTCAGTTATCATCCTTTCCATGACCTTACATATATTTGATGTTAGTGCTATTGGCCTGTAGCTAGTGGGTTTGGACAGATCCTTGCCCGGTTTCCTTACTGGAATTACTACTGCTTCTTTCCATGCACTTGGTAATCTTCCCTCCTCCCACACTCTGTTATAAAAATGCAGTAACTTCAAGAGCACTCCTTCTCCTAGATTTTTTAGCATAACATAGCATATGAGATCTTTCCCTGAGGAGGTTGGTCTCGATCTCTTTATTGCTCTCACCATTTCTGCCAAAGTAAATGGATCGTCAATCATATCATCTGTTTCTTTCCTCCTGTTTAACACGCCTGGGTATTGACTCATTGTACTTACTCTTCTCCTTCTCCCTTCTTCAGACAAATTTTCTGAACTATGTATCTTTACAAATGACTTAGCCATGGTCTCAACCTTATCCCTGCTGGAGACTGCTGTTTCCTCTTCAGATATCATTACTGGATACTCCCAATCCCTTCTATCTCCCCCCCCATCCTCTTAACCATTCCCCATACCTCTCCCACAGGCATTGTTCTTCCTATTTTGTTGCAAAAACTCCTCCAACTTGCCCTTTTAGCTTGATGTATAGTTCTTCTCACCACTGCATGTGCCTTCTTATACTGAATCAAATGCTGCATATTATGGGTTCTTTTAACTAGCCTGAATGCTCTATTTCTGTTTTTTACAGCCTGACAACTTCCTCTGTCCACCATGGCACTATTTTTCTATTCATCCTATTTTTACTCCTGGGTATAGATCCTTCTGCTGCCATAATAGTTGCTGAGGTCACCTGAATGTTCAATTCATCCATATCTCCGGAAATGTCAATCTTTGTCAATGCTTCTTCATTTAACCTCTGGAACTTACCCCAATCTGCTTTTCCAAACTCCCACTTTGGGACTCCCCCACCTGGACTTATTTCAACTCTTTCACCCACTGAACATAAAACTGGTTAGTGATCACTGCCTACTGTTCAAGCTGTCCAAACTCCCCAGTTATTAATGCCAGCCAAGACATGAGACACTAACATAATATCCAATACCGACTCAGTTCCTGTTGTTATGTTATCCTTGTTCCTCTACCATCATTTATACATACCAAATCCCTTTCTTCCATCAAATCTTCAATTACCGTTCCATTTGAATCTGTAATCGGATCCCCCCATATTGTGCTGTGAGCATTGAAATCTGCACGCCGCACTACTTTATGTCTATTTTGTCCTTGTATCCTTGGTAGGCTGTCCAAATCCAACCTTTTACATAGATTGTAGTGGTTAATTATAACCACTCCCTCCCCTCTCTCCCATATTTCCACCACTATATATTCCTGATCATCTCCTTTTTCTAGTACTCTATACGGTATACCTTGCTTGATTAACATAGCACAACTTCCTCTTCCCCCTAGATTTCTATCTTTCCTTATCATTGTATACCCATGTACCACAAAGTCTAAAGCTGGTTTCAACCAAGTTTCCTGAATACACACTACATCCGGTTTTACAATCATTTCCTTAATAAAGTCCTTAAATTCCTGGCCATTAGCCAGTAAACTCCTTGCATTCCATTGCAAAAGAATCACCATAATGAGTATTAACCAACCTATGATACTTGGTGGCTTGACTGATCAGTGAGGTTCTCCCTCACTTCTTCCCATGTCAGTCCTGCTAACGCTAAATGGTTTACTGCTGCTTTGACCACCAGCTGAATGTTGTCACTTTTTGACTTTACCTCTACCGTACTATTAATGACTCCTGCAATGAATGTTACTAGAGCTTTTTTTTCCACGTAAATCCTGTCATTTACTCTTTGCTGCATCTCTTGCACCCCTATTGCTCTCTGGTCATTAGGAGCATTATTCTGTTCTCTTGACATTCTTACAGCTTCTGCATAAGTGATCTTTCTTTTCAATCTTATTTCTTGAATTTTAGTCTCCCGTCTCATAACCTCACACCTACTATATGCCACATTATGAGCTCCTCCACAATTACAGCATTTTGGTTGCACTCCTGTTCCGCACTTTCCATATTCATGATCATCCCCACAACTAGCGCATCTCCTCTGCCTTTTACAGGTTTTAGCTATGTGTCCAAACCTTTGACAATTATAGCACCTCAATGGCTTTGGCGCATATACCCTTACTGGGTAACTCATGAAACCCAGGAACACTTTCCTTGGAACTCTTTCTTCTTCAAATTCAATCAGTACTGTTACACTTTCCTCTTTCATTCCCTCCTTTGTTGTTTTCAGTCTTAGAACATTAATTACTTTCCCCCCTTTGATATTCCTCTTCAACTCCACCATGTTTATACTCATTGGTACACCTATGATCACTCCTTTACAAACACCATTTCGTGCTCCCACACTCCCTGTATATTCTACCTTGCATTTTCCTATCTCTTTTAGCTTGAGTGTTTTCTCAAGTTGTTCCTCATTTGCACATCTTACCAATAGATTGCCATCATTAAGGACTTTTGCAAATACTATTTCCCCTATCTTATTTGCCAAAGTTGTTGTTAGCACAAACGGGTTAATTTTCTTCATGTGTCCTTGCGTCTTCTCATTAAACCTAATTATGACAACACCTCCTCTCTGAACTTGTTCACCTTCCTCACTTTCAGAACTCTCTCCATTGTCATTTCTTATTCTTTTATTCCCTTTTGTCTCGGTTTTCATTCATCTGTCCCCTCAGTATCTCCTTATTCCCTTTATTTCTCCCTTCACAATAACCCATTTCTGCCCAGCTGCCTACCTCTGATCCCAAATCCCTATCCTACTCCTTTCCCACTCTCTTTCCCTCAACAAGTTCCAAACCACTTTCACACATGCACCACAGCAAATGAAGCTGAGCCCAGGAGCTATTTATGCAGCCAGCCCAAAATGAGAATCAGGTGCCTCAATTCGAGCACCCACCAGAACAAGGGAAAACTGGAAAACCTGGAATATGTAGCTCTGGACCAGACCGTGAACTGGATTGCAAACTTTACAGACCGGACCATGACACTACTATGTAAATTAAATCTCTTATCCATTCACACACACAAGTTAAAAAACTATTTTTCAATCAAACCATTGCTATCATTCCGCAAACATACCCACAGTGAACTACGTGCATTGACTTCTCCACAACATACAACCCTCAGTGCATGCGAACTGCATATACTTTCTCACAAATCAATAGAAAGTTTCCCACAAAGATTGTAAAAAAATAACCACTTTAATACTCCTACCAGCCGAATCAAATATTTCGACAAGTTCCTCACATGTTTCATCCACAATCACAACTTTGCAGCCTGCCCCTTTCCTTAAAAAACTGGCAATGCTACCCCTCTACCAACTAACCTGTCAAGCCTAACGACATTATCATCCTGCACAGGAAAACTTAAAATGTGTAAAACCAGGTTTCCTCAATACATGTCGCATCAGGAGAATCTGACAAATCAGAAATAAATTTCTTAAAGTCTTGTTCATGAGAAATCAGTCTTCTCGCATTACGCTGCAATATTTTAATCCTATTATTTACGTTCACAAGTAGACTGGGATACAGATAACAACACACACAAAATGCTGGTGGAAGACAGCAGGCCAGGCAGCATCTATAGGAGAAGTACTGTCGACATTTCATCAGGTTTCGGCAGCTTTCACAGTAATTCTAATTTCCTCAGTACAACGAGATGTCTGAGCAGTACAATTCACCATATCCGTTATAAACATCACAAACTTAATTTTATCCAGAAGTAAAGCGTCTCTATTGATGTCACAGTCGACCCTAACTTGGGCCAATCCAAGTCCTGGCCACGTATTAAGCTAACATACATCCACCATACCTGCAAGTACCATGGTCGGGTGACCTGTATTAACCAACCTTTGCCCCCTCAGGCACAATGCATCCTATTAATCTTACAACCAAACAATGTAAAAAAAAAACATTGTTTAGAGACAAGGTGATTAATTTCTTTTACACAATTCAGCACTTTTAGCTTGATCTCAGGCATGTTATCCGGTAGACCAGAGTCAAATGTTGTTCTCCCGTTATCTAGTATCAAGGGTCAATCACCCCAACAACATAACAGGCCCACAAATTCCTAATTATTAACCATTTCTCTGCCGTGCCAATTTTCATACCCAGACACCTACCCATGCACCATACACTTATCTATACAGCAAAATGGCCTACTCCTGCTCCTATTTCTTATGTTCTTATGTTTTTTTCACTGTCTTCACCACTTTCCTCACCATGGCCTGTGCCCTTTTATACTTAATAAGATCACTCGGAGACTGATACTTCTCAACGTTCCTAAATGCCTTGTTTCTCTCCCTAATTGTCTCCGCACACTCCTCGGTCCACCATGGTACAACCTTTCTCCTATTAATTACCTTTGTAATGGGAATCACTTCCCATGCAGTTTGCTGAACAACTTGGCATAACCTTTCATTGCAAAAGTACACATCTTCCTCAACATTCTGTAGCAGTTCCAGGACTACTATGAACAATAAATCTCATACTCATTCAGGCACACAAGTTGAGAAAATCTTCGACAATGAAACCACTGCCATCATTCCGCAAACATCCCCACAGTGAACTATGGCCATTAAAATCCCCACACTGTGCAACCCTAAGTGAGCGAGAACTACATATACTTTCTCAGAAATCAATGGAAAGTTTTCCACAATGATTGTAAAAATTAACCACTTTTATACACCTTCCTGCTGAATCCAATATTTCGACTACAAGTTACTTGTACACTTTATTCACTTTCACAACTCTACACCCTGCCCCTTTCCTTATAAAACTGGCAACACCACCCCTCTACCAACCAACCCATCATGACCACTAACAATATAACTGCACAGAAAAATGCCTTTAAATGTGCAAATTCCAGTTTCCTCAATACAAATAACATCAGGAGAATCTGACTGACAAATCAGAAATAAACTTCTTAAAGTCTTGACCATTAGAACTCAGGCTTCTTGCATCCCATTGCAATATTTTTAATCCCATTATATACCTTCACAGGTAGACTGGGGCACAGAATATCCCACCCATCAGAGCTCCTCATTACAGATCGTAAAGAGCACCAAATTTCTTGGTGTCCACCTGACACAGAATCTCACCTGGTCCCTCAACACCACCTCCATAACAAAGAAAGCCCAGCTGCATCTTACTTTTTGCGATGGCTGAGAAAAGTCCATCTCCCACCCCCATCCTCATCACATTCTACAGTTGTATTGAGAGCATCCTGAGCAGCTGCATCACTGCCTGGTTCGGAAATTGCACCATCTCGGATCGTAACGGATATCCCTGCAGCGGATAGTGAGGTCAACTGAGAAAATCATCAGGGTCTCTCTTCCTGCCATCACAGACCTTTACACTACACGCTGCATCCGCAAAGGAAACAGCATTAGGAAGGACCCCGCGCACCCCTCGTACAATCTCTTCTCCCTCCTGCCGTCTGGGAAAAGGCTCTGAAGCATTCGAGCTCTCACGACCAGATTATGTGACAGTTTCTTCCCCCAAGCTATCAGACTCCTCAATACACAGAAGCCTGTCCTGACACCTTGCCCTACTGTCCTGTTCATTATTTATTGTGATGCCTGCACTGTTTTGTGCACATTATGTAGTCCTGTGTAGGTCTGTAGTTTAGTATAGCTTTCTCTGTGTTGTTTTGTTTTATTATCACATAGTACAGTCTAGTTTTTTGTACTGTGTCATGTAAACCATGGTCCTGAAACACGTTGTCTCATTTTTATTATGCACTGTACCAGCATTTATGGTTGAAATGACAATAAAAGCTGACTTGACTTGACTTGACTTCAACTACAGCTTCCCACATAACACCAGTTACACCAAGATACCTTTCTGCAGCTTTCAGAATAATTTTAGTTTCCTCATTAGGACGAGATGTCTGATCAGTAGAATTCACCACATCCGTTATAAACATCAGAAATTTCATTTTATTCAGCAGTGAAGTATCTTTAATGAGAGAACTGTGATGACAACATATATCCACAGATGTCACAGTCTGTTCTCTGACTGGGAACACTTTATCAAATTTATCAAATTTACGTGCTCTACTTGCTGGAAATATCTAAAAAAATGAAATCTAGGCAAATTATATTTATTAGATAATTGCTCAAAGGACATAAAACAATTGTCCAAAAATAAATCAGAAAATCTTAGTATTCCTTTAGTTTTCCGAGCCGAATAAGCTTGATCTATAATGGAAGGGTGGAAAAAGCAATTATTTTAATAGGACTATTTAAAACAAATTGAGTCAACCCGAAAAATTTCCGAAATTGAAACCATATACGTAAAGTATGTTTAACTATCGGGTTGTCAATTCGTTTCGGCAATTTAGAAAGAGCAAAAGGGAGAGAAGTCCCTAAAATAGAACCCAGAGCATAACCTGGTACCGATTTAATTTCCAAACTCACCCAATGAGGGCCAAAAGATTCACCCCAGTCTTTCAACCAACATAACAAATATCTAATATTAACTGCCCAATAATAAAATCTGAAATTAGGTAATGCTAACCCACCTTCCTTCTTTGTCTTCTGTAAATATATTTTACCTAACCTGGGATGTTTATTCTGCCATATATATGAGGAAATTTTTGAATCAACATTAGTAAAAAAAAGATTTCGGAATAAAAATTGGTACCGCTTGAAAAATATATAAAAACTTAGGTAAAATAACCATCTTAATAGCATTAATCCTGCCTATTAGAGATAGAGATAACGGTGACCACTTAGTAAACAAGCCTTTATTCTGATCAATTAAGGGTAGAAAATTAAACCTAAATAAATCTTTATGGTTTTTTTGTGATTTTGATCCCTAAGTAAATAAAAGAGTCATTAACTAATTTAAAAGGTAAATTTCCATATATTGGGACCTGTCTATTCAAAGGAAACAATTCACTCTTATTAAGATTTAACTTATACCCAGAAAACTCACTAAATTGAGCCAACAATGATAGAACTGCTGGAATAGATTTCTCAGGGTTAGAAATGAATAATAATAAATCATCTGCATATAAGGATAACATGAATATTTGTCCCACGATTAATACCCAAAATATCCTGTGATTCTCTGATGGCAATTGCCAACGGTTCTAAAGCAATGTTAAATAGTAATGGGCTCAGAGGACATCCTTGTTTAGTGCCCCGAAATAAGCGAAAAAAAGGAGATCTTTGATTATTAGTAAACACTGAGGATAGTGGAGTGTGATAAATCAGTTTAATCCAAGAAATGAATGTCGGACTAAAATTAAACTTCTCCAACACATTAAATAAGTAAGGCCATTCAACTCTATCAAATGCTTTCTCCGCATCTAATGAAATCACGCATTCTGAAGTGCAATGTGAGGGAGTATAAACAATATTCAGTAATCTCCTAACATTGAAAAAAGAATAGCGATTTTTAATAAAACCAGTTTGATCTTCTGAAATAATGTTGGGTAATACCTTCTCTAACCAGGATGCCAGTAACTTGGAAAAAATCTTGGAGTCTACATTCAATAAAGATATTGGTCTATAGGATGCACAGTCAGTAGGGTCTTTATCTTTCTTCAATATTAAAGAAATGGAAGCTCTATAAAAAGATTGTGGCAAATTCCCCAATCTAATTGCTTCCTCAAAAATCCTACATAACCAAGGAGAAAGAGTAGCGGAAAAACATTTAAAAAAATTCTACTGTATACCCATCTGGACCTGGTGCTTTCCCAGAATTTATTGAGGAAATAACCCCTTTAATTTCTGCATCCGTAATAGGAGTATCTAATATTAAAAGATCATCAGATGATAATCTTGGGAAATCTAATTTCCCAAGAAAATCACACATGGTATTACGATCCTGACGGAATTCAGATTGATACAGGGAGGTATAGAAGTCTTGAAATGACTTATTTATCTCATCATGGTTAACTGTCAAATCCCCATTCTGCTGACGAATCTTAGTGATTTGGCGTTTAACCAAAGCATTCTTCAACTGACTAGCTAACAGTTTACCTGATTTATCACTATGTATATAAAAATCAGATCTGGTTTTCATTAATTGATTTTCAATCGGAGATGTAAGTAATAAACTATGTTCCATTTGAAGTTCAACCCTTTGTTTGTAAAGCTCCTTACTAGGAGTGATCGAATATTTCTTATCAATCTCTTTAATTTTATCGACCAATAAAAGAGTTTCCTTCTTAATGCGTTTTCTCAAACCAACGGAGTAAGGGATAATCTGTCCACGTATATACGCTTTAAAAGTGTCCCAAAGTGTTCCGCAAGAGATATCATCCGTGGAATTAGTTGAAAAGAAGAAAGCGATCTGTTCCTTCATAAATTTAATAAAGTCTGGATCTTGCAGTAAGGTAGAGTCAAATCGCCATTGTCTAACATTAGAAGCTGTATCCGTAAATTTAATAGAATGTTTTAATGGAGCATGGTCAGAGATAGCTATAATATCATAATTACAACCAATTACCAATGGAATAAAACAAGAGTCAATAAAAAAAATCAATCCTTAAATAAGAATGATAATCATGTGAGAAAAAAAGAAAACTCTTTATCATTAGGATGCCGAAATCTCCAAATATCAAAAACTCCATTACCAGTCAAAAAGGAGTTAATACAAGTGGCCGACTTATTGGGTAAAGTCTGAATAGATAAAGATTTATGCATCAAAGGATTTAAACAACAATTAAGGTCACCACCCATTATTAATTTATATTCTTTTAGATTGGGTAAGGAAGTAAATAAGGACTTAAAAAATCAGGACAATCCACATTTGGAGCATAAACATTAACCAAAGCAACCTTTTTATTACAAAGTAAACCCATAATTAACAAAAATCTACAATTTGGATCCGAAAAAATATCGTGTTGAACAAATGCAATAGAGGAGTCAATAAAAATAGAAACTCCTCTTCCTTTGGCATTCGAATTTGAATGATACTGTTGACCCCGCCAAGACCAAAAAAAAAGCGAAATTTGTCCTCCTTCCTAACATGAGTTTCTTGTAGAAAAATGATATGAGCATTAAGTCTTTGGAATACTTTGAAAATCTTCTTTCGTTTAATCAGATGATTTAAACCATTAGTATTCCAAGATACAAAATTAATGGACTGAGCCATAATTTTAAAATCAACCCTTTGGTATAGAAAGGGTTAACCAAATTATAAACTCATGCACCAGGAAGAGGAACAAAAAAGGGGCGGACCCGGAAGTGACGACAACTCAGACATATTTGAAGTTCAAAAACAGCCCAAATGAAAAAACTAAAACAAACTGGTGAAGGAAAAGTGAAATTAGAAAACAAACTAAGCCCCACCACTGCAAGAAAAAGATAAGAAAAAGCCAAAATATGTCGAGGAAAAGGAAAAAATGAGATTAATTCAACCCGCATGTCAGCGGAAGACCATTCCATATATAAAGGATATATATATATATAAACCACCCCGACTTTAAAAATTAAAGTCACTATACTAAAAACCATACTTCTAAATATAGTTAGTTGTAAAAAAAAAGAATATAGTCACTAAAAGCTTATAAATCGGGCTATAGCCCAGACAAAACAAAAAGTATTTAAGCTATGATAAGCGATGCATTGTAGGAAGAAGACAAGATAGAAAAAAAAACGCCACCTTAAACAAAACCAAAAATATTTTTCAAAAAACCACCATCTTAATAAAAAAAATTCACCTTTGAAGGGTTAAAAATATACCTTTGAAGGAACAAGAATAGAAGTCAAGGATGTAGTATAATGGTTAAAGTGCATAAAGTGATTAATATGACAAAAACACACTTTAACTCAAATATAAAGTATAGGATAAACCTACACCAATAACCAGAGCTTAAATCTGGTTTAAGAAATCAAGAACCATCTTACACGATCAGAATCATTCATTTATTAAAGACTGGTGTCTGTAGCAGTAGGGAAGTTCTTCTCCAGATAAATTCTTGCTTCGGATGTTGAAAGGAAACTGACGTGGAGCATCTGCCTGAGCGACTCTAAGCTTCGCAGGGTATCAGAGCGCAGGTTTCAAATTTTTCTCATAACATTCAGCCATCAGCGGTTTAAAAAGAAGCCTTTATTTCATAACTTCAGGACTAAACTCTTGGGGACACCTTTTCAAACAGAGGTACGGAGGGTTTATTTTATTAGCCAGGGAGTATTGGATCTGTGGAATACTCTGCCACAGACTGCAGGAGAGGCCAAGTGTGCGGGTATATTTAAGGAGGAAGTTGATCATATCCTCATCAGTCAGGGCATCAAAGGATATGGCAAGAGGTCAGGTGTATGGAGTTGAGTGTGATCCGGATTCAGTCATGATGGAAAGGCAGCAGACTCGATGGGCTAAATAGCCTAATTCTGCTGCTATAATTTGTGGTCTCATGGACGCAAACCCCCACAATCATGGTGAATCTCCTCTGTCACCTTCCAGCACAAAACATCCTTTGTACAGAATGCTAAGCAAACCTTTTCAAGAACTTTGGCAAGTCAGGCAGCATCTGTTGAGGGGAAAAGAGTCGATGTTTGGGACAGAACCCCTCTCTTGCAGCATTGATACAGACCATTCGGGCCCAACCTTTCCAAGTCATCCTGGTGTCCTTTTAAACTAATCCCATCTGCCTGCCTTTGACATAGAACACAGAAATCTACAGGACATTACAGGCCCTTCGGCCCACAATGTTGTGTTGACCATGTAACCTACTCCAGAAACTGCCTAGGATTTCCATACTGTATAGTCCTCTATGTTTCTAAGCTCCATGTACCTGTCTAAGAGTCTCTTAAAATATCCTATTGTATCTGCCTCCACCATCGCTGCTGGTAGTGCATTCTATGCCCCTACCTCTCTCTGTGTGGAAATCTTACCCCTGACATCCCCTCAGTACCTATTTCCAAGCACCGTAAAACTGCTTCCCTCATGTTCATTTTAATCCTGAGGAAATGCCTCTGGCAATCCACATGGTCAATGCCTCTCATCATCTTATACCCCTCTATCAGGTCACCTCTCATCCTCCGTCGCTCCAAGGAGGTTAATATAGCATCAACGTTACCTCACAGCTCTTGAACTCAATCCCACGGTTGATGAAGGCCATCACACCAGACACCTTCTTAACAAAACTGCCAAACTGCACAGCAGCTTTGAGTGTCGTATGAACACGGACCCCAAGATCTCTCTGACCCTCCACACTACCAAGTGTTTTAACATTAATGTTATATTCTGTGTTCAAATTTGACCTGCCAAAATGAACCACTTCACACTTATCTGTGTTGAACTCCATCTGCCGCTTCTCAGCCCAATTCTGCATCCTGTCTATTTCCTGCTGTAATCTCTGACAACCCTCCAGACTCTCCACAACAGCACCAACGGTAAAGAATTTTTCGGTGGGGGACTGACAGGTTTCTTGTTCGCTTGGCCTTCTGGGTAAAGAGGCAACCATGGATGAAACTGCTGGATTTGTCCTCATACAGTCGGAGGAAATCCGAGCGAATATATCTCCCAAACACTGCCGAGCTCCAGCTATATAAATGCAACTATCAGTAACCCGGAATAAAAATATATTTCCTAGTTAATTTTAGATGAAAAGTCTGACTTTCATTCAATAAAAATGTTAATTAGTGCTATATGGCAAAAAATTCCTTCCGTCAGATTTAGTTCTCTCTGGGTAAATAAAGATATGAAACACCTTTGTCCTCGAGGACAAGTGACATGTGGCTTTCACATCACGGAAGTGCCAGACTCCAATGAGAATAACTGCTGCCCTCACCTTCATGTTCATTGGTATTGCCATCGATGGGTTCATCACTGTCAATCAGCTGGGGGTGGGGATCCGAGTAAATAGAAAATCTCCAGAATTCTACATGTTGTAACAATTGCTCTTTGCAGTGTTGTGGAACATGGCCAGAACTTGAAATAATACTAAAGGACAGAGACAGATTTGCCAAGTCACAGGTGGATTGCACGCAGAAACATCCCATCCTCATAGAGACAGGAATACAGTCACAGAATCTGATGGTCAGCGAAGATGCCTGATCCATGTCGAAGTCCTGCATAGTGACAGACACAGGATTCCCCACCCAAAACGACGACATTTCCTTCGTCTCCAAAGCTCCTGCTTGACCCGTTGACTTCCTCCCGAATTTTGCCCTTTTGTTCCAGACTCCACTATCTGCCTCCTCTCAAATCCTCACCTTTGTTCTCAATGGCGATGGTAGCTCCCCGATTGTAGTTCTAGTGACGGTCACTCCCAATACTGGTGAACCGAGTTGTCAGATACTGGAGGAAAGCCCGCAGTATCGGGATCCCAGTGTACACAGTGCACATTGCTGCAGGACCATTAGGTTATGTGCTCCACTCCAGACTTTAACTAACAATTAGTCATCTATTAATCTATAAATTCGTATCTGTAATACATGTTTTAAAAATTGTATTGAAATACAGCGAAGGGTAGACCTAGCCATCCCCCATTTAATCCTATCCTAATCATGAGACAGCTTACAATTAATCTAACAACCGGCACCGCTTCGAACTGTGGGAGGGAGCCGGATGAGCTGGAGGAAACCCATCCGGTCACGATGGGAACATACAATCCCCTTACTGGCTGAGGCGGGTATTGAGCCAGTACTGTAAGCGTTGTGTTTACCACTGGAAACCACTACACAACTGCCCGCTCAAGTACCTCTCCAACCTCGTGCACGACGACTCCTTAGAGCTCAAATCAGAACACTTTGACACTTCATTAAAAGGCAGATCTGGCTTCCAATATTTTCCTTCATGAAGTGGATTTCCCGATCGTATCTGTTTTACAGTTAGCATAGCTGGTAAAGTTACCCTTACGAGAGTTTCAGCAGCGCACACAAGGAGTGACAGAATTTAAAGCATTAATCTCGCTTACCAGGAACTCCAATGGTTGCAATAATCACGTACAATATTCCACTGTCACTTGCAAATGTTTGCCACATTTCTGTGTGAGCCTATTCCGTTCCGATCATTTTGTCAGCACACTTTGCGAGTGGAACACTGGCATGGCAATTTATCAGTCTTTATAGCATTTCCGAACTCCACGTGGACGTGTTCCAACACTTTCCACAAGCAACGGCAGAGTGAAATCCCTACAGGTCAGTCTAAATTTGGTCAGTGCTGACGTAATTGTGAGATTCAAACAACTGACGTTGCGGGAGACACGTCATCCTTGCATCATGTGAACGGCCATGCAATCCAAATGCCAGTGGCCCCGTCAAGAATGAATGAAGCATCTCTAAAACTTCGTATAATTAGTTAAACTTCTCTGATGTTTACAACAGGCCATCGATGAAGGGTCTCGTCCCGAATCCCCTTCCCGCCCGCCTTCCTTCTTCACCCCATTTGCTCCCCCCACCTCAGCGCTCTCTGATGATGGGTGAAAGTTGAAATATGTTAGGCTAAATTGAGGAGGGAACTACTTCACTCCGCAGGTGATGAGAGTGTGGAACGGGCTGCATGTGGAATTGGAGGATCCGGGTTCCATTTCGACACTTCAGAAAACGTTGTAAAAGTATATGGTTAGGCGTTGTCCGGAGGGCGGATTGTGCAGGTAGATGGGGCTAGACAGAAAAATCAATTCGCCTTTGACTAGGAGGGTCAAAGTGCTTGTTTCTTTGCGCTTGTGCTCTGTGTCTTTAATAATATTCTGAGTTGTAACTTCCACAGTTAGTTCGGTGCTGCTAATAAATGCACCCAGAAATTTACAGAATGGCTGAAGAAGCTTGGAAACTGCAATGGGAGGATATGCAGGTGATAGAGAAAGGACGCGCTCAGACCAATTATTTGAGATGTGGCTATTAGAATGTGAGGAGTATTATGATTAAAGCGGATGAGCTTACAGCGTGGATCATTACTTGGAATTATGATGTCGTGGCCATCACAGAGACTTGGATGGCTCAGCGACAGGAATGGTTACTTCTAGTGCCAGGCCTTAGATGTTTCAGAAAGGACAGGGAGGGAGGTATAATAGCTGCAGGCGTGGCACAGTTGATCAGAGGTAGTGTCACGGCTATAGAAAAGGAGAAAGTTATGGATGGGGTTGTCTAGGAACCTCTGTGTGTGGAAGTTAGGAATAGGAAGAGGCAATAATACTACTGGGTGTTTTTCATAGACCACCCAATAGTAACAGGTACATCGAGGGGCAGACAGGGAGAGAGATTCCGGAAAAGAGTAATAATAACTGGATTGTTGTGGTGGGAGATTTTAATTTCCCAAATACTGATTGGCATCTCCCTAGAGTAAGGGGTTTAGATGGGGTAGAGTTTGTTAGGTGTGTTCAGGAAGGTTTCTTGACACAATATGCAGATAGGCTGATAAGAGAAGAAGCTATACTTGATCTTGAATTGGGAAATGAACCTGGCCAGGTGTCAGGTCTCTCAGTGCGAGAGCATTTTGGAGATGTTGATCAGAATTCTGTCTCGTTTCCCATAACATTGGAGAGGGATAGGATCAGACAACTTAGGCCAACGTGTACTTGCAATAAGGGGAAATACGAGGCTCAGGCAGGACCTTGAAAGCATAAATTGGAAACAGATTTTCTCACGGAAACGTATGGAAGAAGTGTGGCAAGTGATCAGGGGATATTTGCGTGGGGTTCTGAGTAGGTACATTCCAATAAGAAATGGAAAAGGTCAGGGTACAGGAACCATGGTGTACAAAAGCTGTTATAAGAAGAAAATAAGAGATGAAAGGTTCCAAAAACTAGGCAATGACATGAATGTAGAAGATTATAAGGATAGCAGGAAGAAGCTTAAGAACGAAATTAGGAGGGCCAGAAGGTGTCATGAAAAAGCCTTGGCGAACGGGATTAAGTAAACCCAAGGCATTCTACATGTATGTGCAGAGATAGAGGATAAGACAAAAGAGAATAGGACCAATCAAATGTGACGGTCGAAAAGTGTACATGGAACTGGAGGAAATAGCAGAGGTCGCTACCGAAAAGGCGATTGTACAGATGAATTGCAGCAGACTAAAATGCATGAGCATGTAGATATTAATTGAGAAGATGTACTGGAGATTTTGGAAAGCATCAAGTTCAATAAGTCACCGGGACTGGAAGGAATGTAGCTCGGGCTACAATGGGAAGCGAGGGGTGAAATTGCTGAGCTTCTGCAATGATCTTTGCGTCATCAATGAGTACGGGAGAGGTTCCGGATTATTGGAGGGTTACGGATGTTGTTCCCTTATACAAGAAAGGGAGTAAGCATAGCTCTGGAAATTATAAGCCAGTGAAACATACTTCAGTGGCTGGTAGGTTGATGGAGAAGATTCTGAGAGGTAGGATTTATGAACTGTTGAAGAGGCATAATAAGATCAGGAATAGTCAGTATGTCTTTGTCAAAGGCAGGTCGTGCCTTACGAGCTGGATTGAAATTTTTGAGGATGTAATTCAAAACATGGATGAAGATGTAGTGCTGTAGATGTAGTGTATATGGATTTTAGCAAGGCATTTGATAAATTACCCCATGCAAGGCTTATTGAGAAAGCAAGGAGGCATGGGATCTGTGGGGACATTGCTTTGTAGATCCAGAACTCGCTTACCCTCACAAGGCAAAGTCTGGTTGTAGAATGGTCATATTCTGCATCGAGAACGGTGGCCTGTGGTCTGCCTCAGGGTTCTGATCTGGGACCCCCTACTGTTTGTGATTTTTATAAATGACCCGGACGAAGAAGTGAAGGGATGGTTTAGTAAATTTGCTGATGACTCAAATGCTGGGGGTGTTGTGGATAGTGTGGAGGGCTGTCAGAGGTTACAATGGAACATTGATAGGATGCAAAACTGGGGTGAGAAGTGGCAGATAGAATTCAACTCAGATAAGTGTGAGGTGGCTCATTTTGGTTGGTCAAATATAATGGCAGAATATAGTATTAATGATACGACTCTCAGCAGTGTGGAGTATCAGAGGGATCTTGGGTTCTGAGTCCATAGGACACTCAAAGGTGCTACGCAGGCATAAGGTGCATTTGCCTTCATCAATCGTGGGACTGAGTTTAAGAGCCGAGAGGTAATGTTGCAGCTCTAAACGACCCTGGTCAGAGCACACTGAGTACTGTGTCAGTTCTGGTCGCCTCACTACAGGAAGGATGTGGAAACCATTGAAAGGATATAGAAGAGATTTACAAGGATGTTGCCTGGATTGGAAGCATGGCTTCTGAGAATAGGTTAAATGAACTCGGTCTTTTCTCCTTGGAGCGACGGGTGATGAGAGGTAACCTGATATGTGTGAGGTGTGAGAGAGCAGCCTCCGAGATGAGAGGTGTACAATATATTTGAGGCATCGATCGTCCGCACATTCAGAGGCTAGCACGAGAGGGCCTAGATTTAAGGTGCTTGGAAGTAGATACTGAGGAGATGTCAGGGCTAAGTTTTATACGCAGAGAGTGGAGAGTGCGTGGAATGGGCAGCCGGAGGCGTAAAAGATAAGGTATTTTCAGAGACTCCTGCATCGCTACATGGAGCTTAGAAAGATAGAATGCATTGGTACAGCCTAGGTAGTTCTAAGGTAGGGACAAGTCTGGCACAGATTTGTGGGCCAAAAGGCCTATATGGTGATGTATGTTTTCCATGTTTCTATGAACGACCTCAGAAATTTCCTTTATGCGTGAAGAGGTTGCCCAGTGAAGATTCCCGTGGGCTACGTCACGGGGATGTCCGATCACTGTTCAGATAGTGTCCTCTCCATTCTCTTTCACTCAGGCTGTCATTCATCAAGTTGACTGATTACAGAAAATCACAGAAATCCCAGAGAAGGGAACCCCGCAGTGGATTTCGCGCTTTTCCTCAGGTCACATGACGTAATTTTCCCGCCGGTGTGAGGTCATGTGATGGCCTGTTCCAACGGGTATAAAACGGGAAAGCCCTGCTGTGACACAGGGAGTTTTGTGGTGAGTTGTCACTTACTCCGTTTTGCTGCCTGTTCGTTTCATGACGCAGTTTCCTTTTAGAGTGGAGTTGTACTTTCTGTTTTAAAGTCCAGACATTTTTTCCGGCAGTCTCACCAAACGCTGTCAGGTTTTTTGGTCCGTTTTATTTTTACAGTATAGTCAGAGAATGAAGACTTTACCGAAGTACGGGAGCCTGAAGGATTGAGTAAGGTTGGTATCGTGGGCGGTTTTGTTAAGGATCGACCTTATTGAGTCTTCGTCCCAGAAAAGTGACCTGCATTCTGAGATGGTCCCCGCAAGAGCAGGAAGGTTTTCTGCAGTGCTCATACTCCAGGAGAAGGTCAGTTCCTTTAAGCTGTTTTATTTCCTTCGTCGGGAATCCGTCAGACAAGGAGTGCTTCGGCTGCAATCCGCAGGTCGTCGTTACTTCAAGGAATTCTGCTTTTCAAGAAAGTCTCTCCTAATTGAATGTATAAAATACTTGGGCATTTCTAATGTACCACTTTAAGATTGTTTTCAAATTTACCACTTTAAGAACTGTTCCATTTGTCGCCTGTTGTTAAAGATCTGAATAGCTATTAACTTCACGTTAAGTTAGTCCTTTGCTTATTTTTCATTATTTTTATTAAGCAGAGTTTAATAAATGTTTATAAAAAAAAATCCTGACTGAATTCTATATTTATTGATGCCAGAGACCGACCGTAACAGCTACAAGACTCCTTCCCACTAAGACACCGGCACTGAGAACTTGCCAGTTTTAATTAGGAAAGCTGACGGCTTCCGTGTGAAAAACCCTATGGTCTTTCCACCTCTCCTTAATCTGCCTGCATAGATTTTCCTTAATCTCCCACTGGCTATTGGGGTGCCTGTAGTAAAATATGATCAGAGTGAATGCACCCTTTTTTGGATTTTATCAGCAAAGACTCAGTGTCCGAGGCATCATTATGTCCCTACTGAGTGTAGGAGTGGTATTGACCCTGATCAGTACGACAGACCACCCCCAGTAACCTTTTAAGTAGATTATCTGCGGTATTAAGCGCCCGTTCCTTTCCCTCTCTCAACTAAGTCTATGCGACCGGCACAAAATCATGTCCTGATCCATATTTCAATTTCCTCACTTTTACCCATATTATTCTGAGCATTAAAATACACACATTTCAATCTACCCATTTTATCGAACCAATTGCCCAGATATCCATTTTCTCTTCAAGTCTCCTGTCAGCTCTGTTAATGGGTTGGGATATGAGATGATTGTTCATGAGTCACCAACACTTCACACGTAGTCGTCTACACACGTACTGATATAGCTGGCGACAGATGAGGCCTATCCTTTGATGTTTGTGTCTCCCCGATTTGTGCCAGCCCTTTGAACATCTGCCAAATAATAAATTCAAGGTAAAACTAAAGCATAGAGAACGCCTCATTAACCAATACAGAGATCGTCCTATTGACTGGTTTCTCTATTTTCAGTAGGGGATGGTATGGTAGAATTAACATTGTGAAGGTGTGGACAGAAAGGCCAGGATCAGGTACAGGAATGGTTTTGAAAGCACTATTTCCGTTTGTCTGAACATGGTTGACTGCGTCTGTTCCTATTATGTCCCTGGTGACGTGTTTGAATTTGGAATTTGGGTACAAAATTCAGTATAAGAAATTAAAATCTTAATGCAGAAAACATTTTTCAACAATTCTTTTGAAATGCTGAACAAGCAATATAACAATAAAATCTGTGTACTATCCCTGAAGGACCGAATATCATTGCACAGTGACGCAATGAGCAAAACTTAACTAGGGTATTTGTTCATTGAACTGTAACTGATGTTGTTGACGACGTTGTCACACTAATGAGCTCAACAACCTTCTTTTTGCTGCATAAAAGCTTATTGAACGACTCAACGATATAAAGTGTTCCTCGGCAAATTCTGTACCACTGATCACCACTTCAGATGGAAAATGGCATATCCAACTAATTACTACATCGTGAACATACACTTGCCCGTCCTTGTGGTGGTTGGCTTTCTTACTAAGTCACTATAGCTGGCTTCTATGTGCGTTTTTACAACTGATGTATATACCTATTCAACTGTTCGACTGCAGCTATAACCCCTGACATATGTTCTGCCTGCAATGATAGATGGGATTCAGGTATTTTTATTTCTTTGTTTTGCAAACTCGTGGAAAGTGGGTGAACCGCTGTGCAGCGGGGTAACCCTGACTGACTGAGTTTCCACCCTCTGATTCCAAACTAACGTGAACAGCACACGGGCAGCAGAACTCGAAAGAGAACAAAATTTAAAATGGAATATAGAACAATTAATGAACAACTTTCCGCTAAGAGATTGCATGTTTCTTCTTTTTCATACAGTTAATATAATGGTGATTGTCATCCTTTCTCGAGGAAAGTGTGGACTCTCGAAATGCATCACAGGTTACTTGGGGGGAATAGCTACAGAGGATCTGATGAGGGCTATCTTCACTGCTATCATGCTGCACTGTAATAGAATTTATAACTACGCTGATTTCTTGTTTATTCATCCAATTTGCACTCTGATACTTGTACTCAGTATAGCCATCACGGACTATTCCGTTTGGTTTACAGTCCGATTCACTTCCTATCGTTTTGTTGGAATTTCATGTCAAAAGTTAAGTGAACGATTCTGCACGGAAAGAGCAACGACTGCGGTTTTAGTGACTGCTGTAGTGAGCTTTGCAATGTCAGTCCTGTTTTACTTTATAGTAGAGCCAGAGATCATAATAAATAACTGCATCTACACATCTGAATATGTAACGTCCCCAGCGTGGAAAGACTACGAGTTATTTGATAGTATCTTAATTCCTCTATTACCAATTTGTTTAATTCTATTGTTTAACGTTTTAAAAGGCTGACATATTATCTTGGCAAATGTTGGAGTCTCCAGAACAACAGCGTGAATCAGAAGGATCCAGAATTGAAGAACCAGCGGAAGTCCATAATTCTGTTGTTTGTTCTATCAGCCAAGTTCATAATACTGTGGTTTCCTAATGTCATGCACTCCATGAACTGGCAAGTGCAGAATTATTCTCACACAGACAAATATTTGAATACCTCAGTATATATCCTACAGCAAGTTGGATTCATGATGAAATCCCTCAGTACCTGCACCAACACGTACATCTACACACTTCCACAGAGAAAATTGAGAGAGGAGCTCAGAAATTGAATGAATTATCTGTTCACACTACGTGGACGGTTCTAGAGGGAACGTGCCCCTAACGATGGAACTTGGCTGCAGATTGTTATGACTGGTGTACATTATTCATTGTTTTAATAAGATACTTAACAGTCAGGAGCCTGATATTTCCAGAGAAATGTGCAAAACCAATTTTTTTAAATAGAGAAGTCTGATAATGTAACTAAGTGCTGGACGTGATATATTTGTGTTATTTTTTTTTAACCACAGGACTGCAGAGCAAATCATTTATTAACTGGAACATAAGTCGACAAGACATGTTGTAAGAGTATGAACATATTAATGATCGCAGGGAAAGCAGGTCAGTCAAAGGAAGCCGGAAAGCTTTTGATTTCCATGGAAGTCTTGATAAGAAAAACTTTCTGTTCAAGGTGGTGGGT
This sequence comes from Hypanus sabinus, assembly GCF_030144855.1. Lineage (NCBI taxonomy): Eukaryota > Metazoa > Chordata > Chondrichthyes > Myliobatiformes > Dasyatidae > Hypanus > Hypanus sabinus. Next base: position 57,889,063 of record NC_082706.1, on the reverse strand, counting down.
TGGAGTCCTGAAGGATAAGAGATGACCTTATCTCTAATTCTCTTTATTCCACATCAGACCATAGCTTCTCCTTCTCTAACATCGGGGTGAATTTGATCATATTAAGATCACTTACCCATAAGTGACCTAATTAATTCCGGTTCATTACAATACCCAATCCAGAATCGTTGATCCCCAAGTGGGCTCAACCATGAGCTGCTCTAAAAAAGCATCCTGTGGGCATTCTAGGAATTCCTCCTCGAGACCAACACCATGCTAATCTTCCTAATCACCTGCATGACAATCCCCCATGACTATTGTAACATTGCCCTTTTTGGCATGCATTTTCTATCTCCCATTGGAATTTGTGGACCAGATACTTACTACTGTTTGGAAATTCCTGTCAGGGATTTTTCTTGACATTAGCTGTTCCTTAATTCTACCCACAGATTCTACACCTACCAGTCCTATGCTACCTCTTTCTAATGATTTTATTTAATATTTTACCAACAGAGCCACACAACCTCACAACCAGCTTGTTCTTGGCCCGATCTTTCAAGAAACATAAAAGTATATGGGAAACAAGAGGACCTGCAGATGGTAGAAATCTAGAGAACTACATACAAAGTGCTGGAGGAGCTCAACATGTTAGGCAGCAACTATGGATGGGAATCAACATTTCGGGCAAAGACCCTTCATTGGGACTCTTGATACCCACATATCTGGAATATCAACAAGCAAAGAAAATAGAAAGTAAAGCGAAAAGCTTTGACAAAATTTAGTTCAAGGCTTTAAAAAAACCTCAGCAAAACAGAGCTGAATAGTTAAGAAATACAACAAAGGCAATAAACACTTTCATCAATTCCGTCATTGACTTTTTTAATAAAGATATCTTGGTCCTATTTCAATCAGTGAAATTTATGACAATAAATAAGAACTAGAAAAGACTGCTTACACTCAAACCCACTTAGATTAACAGTACGTTGGACAGAAGGAAGATTAAAAATAACACACATGAAAAAAATCACACAACAGTCAGATAAAACTTCTAAGTATATATTTTCATCAAAAATGATCAGGATACAGCACTCCATGCATGTATATGCAATTGTGATGAGAAATACAGACAAAAAAACTTAAATGAGGCCAACTCAGAAAAATGAATCATCACTATGGAAGAAAACATTAGCCAGTGGAATCAGTGTGACCCTCCATGGGAGACATCCCAACGATCTGAGCAGACGAGATGTTCACAAGTAAGCATCAAGAACCTGAATGAAAGTTGAAGACGACTTCGCAGAAACAGAGGAGGGGTTCCTTGCAGAAATACAGGACCATGTGGTCAACAAAAAGAAAAAAAATCAAAAATAGATACAATACAAACAAACAAGGCAATAAGTGCAGACGATGCCAAGAGAAACCAGCCACAACCCAACGTATTCCAGGATCCTGCAGCAGTTTAATTCAATCTGATTTCTTATGCAGGTACAATCAAGTGGTAAATATCATTCACCAAAATCTTGCTTTAAAATACAAACTCATGAACGACCACCATAACTTCATTAAGGCACCATAAATTCAACCCTGATCCACTGAAGTACCAGAGACAGAGTTTAAAACACAACTGATTTGTCTGTCTCAGATTTAGAATATTAAACTCCAATCCCATTAAAGGTGAATGTGCAGCAGAAGAAACTCGTCCCATGCACAGTGACCAGGGTGCAGAACTGGGTGTGGTGAGCAGCAGCAATAATTGCAGAGTTCAGCACAGACCGTCACTCTCAAGTTTGCATTCAGCAATGGTGATCGACAAATACATAGCATGCAGCTTAATGAAATTTTCTCACAGTCTGAACCTGTTAATGCGTCACAATTGTAACATGCTGTAAGGATTCACTGCTAATGTAATGGCCTCTCTGTAATGTTTCACTGCTGAGCTAATGGTTTCTCTGTAGCAACATTTAGGTTACGACTAGAGATAAGACCATAAGACAAAGCAGCAGAAGTCGGCCACTCGGCCCATCGAGTCTGCTCTGCCATTTTTTCATGAGCTGAACCAATCTCCCCTTTAGTCCCACTTCCCCACCTCATCATATCCCTTGATGCCCCAACTACTCAGATACCTATCAATCCCTGCCTTAAATACACCCAATCACTTGGCCTCTGCTGCTGACCGTGGCAATAAATTCCACTAATTCACCACACTCTGGCTAAAAAAAATTCTTCACACCTCTGGTCTGAATGGGCGCCCTTTAATCCTTAAGTCATGCCCTCTCGTACTACACTCCCCCACCATGGGAAATGTAGGCCTTCTGAAAATCCATATACACAACATCCACTGCATCTCCCTTGCCTAGCCTACTTGTAATTTCCTCAAAAAATTGCACTAGGTTTGTCAGGCAGGATTTTCCTTTAAGGAAACCATGCTGAGTTCTGCCTATCTTGTCATAAGCCTCCAGGTACTCCGTAAACTCATCCTTGATAATCGACTCCAACAACTTCCCAACCACTGATGTCAAGCTAACAGGCCTATAATTTCCTTTATGCTTCCTTGCCCCCTACTTAAATAGCGGAGTGACATTTACAATCTTCCAGTCCTCCGGAACTAGAGCAGAATCTCTTGACTTTTGAAAGATCATTGCTAATGCCTCTGCAATCTCCACAGCTACTTCCTTCAGAACACAAGGTTGCATTCCATCTGGTCCAGGAGATTCATCTACCCTTAGAATATTCAGCTTCCTGAGTACTTTCTCTGTCGTAATTGTGATTACGCATATTTCTCTTGCCTGACACCCTTGAGTGCCCGGTTTTCAGCTGATGTCTTTCTCAGTGAAGACTGATGCAAAATACTCGTTCAGTTCCTCCGCCATGTCCTTATCTCCCATTACAATTTCTCCAGCATCATTTTCTATCGGTCCTATATCTACTCTCACCTGTCTTTTACTCCTAATATACTTGAAAAAGCTTTTAGCATCCTCTTTGATATTATTTGCTAGCTTCCTTTCATAATTTATCTTTTCCCTCTTAATGACCTTCTTAGTTTCCTTTTGTAAGCTTTTAAAAACTTCCCAATCCTCTGTCTTCCCACTAATTTTTCCTTCCTTAATTGCCCTCTCCTTTGCTTTTATTTTGGCTTTTACTTCTTTTGTCAACCATGGTTGCATCATTTTTCCATTCGAAAATTTATTTTTTTGGAATATATCTGTCTTGCACTTTCCTCACCTCCCGTATAAACTCCAGCCATTGCTGCTCCGCTGTCCTTCCCACTGGTGTCCTTTCCAGTCAACTTTGGCCAGTTCCTCTCTCATGCCACTTCCATTCCTCCACATTAGATTTCGGCTTCTCTTTCTCAAATTTCACAGTGAACTCAATCTTGTTATGATCACTGACTCCTAAGGGTTCCTTCACCTCAATCTCTCTAATCACCTCTGGTTCATTACACAAAACCCAATCCAGTACAGCTGATCCCCTAGTGGGCTCAACAACAAGCTGTTCTAAAAAGACATCTCGTAGACATTCTACAAATTCTCTCTCTTGAGATGCAGTGCCAACCTGATTTTCCCAATCCACTTGCATGTTATCATAACACTGCCCTTCTGGCAAGCCTTTTCTATTTCCTGTAGAATTTGTAGTCCACATCACTGCAGCTGTTAGGAGGTCTGCAGATAACTGCCATCAGGGTCCATTTACCCCTGCGATTTCTTAGCTCAACCCATAAAGATTCTGCACCTTCCGATCCTATGTCAACTCTAATGATTTAATATCAATAAAGCCACGCCACCCCCTCTGCCTACCTGCCTATCCTTCCAATACACCATGCATCCTTGGACATTCAGCTCCCAGAGACATGCACCCTTTAGCCACATCTCAGTGATGGCCACAATATCATACCTGCCAATCTGTAGCTGTATGACAAGATCATCCACCTTATTCCTAATGTTGTGCGCATTTAAAAAACACCTTAAGTCCATTATTTGGTACTTTTTGCTTTTACTTCACTGCAACTTTATTGCACTGCAACTCATCCCAATGGCTGAAAAATTTGCCCCATTCCATGCCTGTCCTTCCTGACATCCTTACTACTCACTACCTTAGATCTATTTCTGTTTTGCCTCTCCTCTGCTCTATCATTCCCGTTCCCAACCCCCTGCCAAATTAGTTTAAACCCCCCATAACAGTTCTATTAAACTCTCCTGCCAAGATATTGGTCCCCTTCGGGTTCAGGTGTAACCCGTCTTTTTTCAAAAGATCATACTTCCCCCAGAGGAGATCCCAATGATCCAAGAATCTGAAACCCTGCCCCCTGCACCAGTCTCTCTGCCACACATTCATCTGCCTGATCCTACTATTCTTGCCCTCGCTAGCACGTGGCCCAGGTAGCAATCCTGAGATTACTACCCTGGAAGTCCTGCTTATCAGCTTCCTTCCTAATTCCCAGAAATCTCTCTTCAGGACCTCCTCCCTTTTCCTATCTATGTGATTGGTACCAACATGTACCAAGACAGATGGCTGCTCGACCTTTCCCTTCAGGATATTTTGGACCCTATCCGAGACATCCCGTACCCTGGTACCTGGGAGGCAACCCACCTAACGGGTATCTCTATCATGGTTACAGAATCTCCTGTCCGTTCCCCTCACTACGCAATCCCCTATGACTACCACAATACTCTTTTCCCTCCTTCTGTCCTGCACAACAGTGCCAAACTCCCGGTCACCGTGGCCTTCTCCTGTCAGGTCATCCCCCTCAACAGCGTTTAAAACAATATATTTGTTCCTGAGGGGGACAGTCACAGGGGTGCTCTCCAATATTTTCCCTTCCCTCTCCTGACAGTCACACAGTTTTCTGACCCCTGTAACCTAGTAATCACTACCTACCTGTAGCTCCTGTCTATCACTTCTTCACTTTCCCTAATAAGCAGTAGGTCACCAAGCTGCAGCTCCAGTTCCCTAACACATTCTCTGAGGAGCTGCATCTCGGTGCACCTGGCGCAGGGAGGCTGCAGGTCTCCCAGGATTCCCACATCTGATACCCCGAACAAAGCACAAATCTTGTAGACATGCTACTTAATTCTACAAGAATGAAATAATGAAAAATGAAAAATAAGCCTACCCAACCACTTACCTCGCCAAACACATGAACTTTTTAAACCGTTAGCTCATACTGTTAGCTGTGTGAGCCCTGCTGTTCCTTCGTCTGTCCAGGCCATTTCATCAAGGGGAAAAAAGAGAATTGATGCCTTGCACTCGCCTCTTCCCATTACCGCCTAAACCCTTCGAGCCAAAGACCTGCACTCTGCTGCCTGCTGTATAGGGTGGTCTTCTTTTTAAACTCTCCACACTGTCCTGTCTACGTCACACGGGCCTCTGCAGTCTCACCCTTCTTGTACTGAAGAAAGTTTTTTTTTATAAAAACTGCCTTCCTTCAGGGTTTACCTCTGATGCTGCACTTCTTGTCCCGATCAAAAGAACAGGGTTTTGGAATGGGGGCTATCCAATGACAGAAATGTTGTTCTTTCTTGTGAGTCTGGAAGAGAGATTTTCCTGGTCTTTATCCAGGGAGAGATGAGAAGATGCAACTAGAGAGAGTGAGCTATTTTTCTATTTTTTGTTTTCTTCACTAACCCTATAGTCAAAGTAAGAATTATAAAGCTGAATCGTTTGATCACACATTGTGTACAGTTTTTCATTTCGAGGTACTGATCCATAATGGGGCACATCACGCAGCATGCACTCAAATGAAGTCTGGCCCGGATCACCTCCAATAATACGCTGTCAGCTTAAGCGGGAGTTACATAAGGTTAGATGACTGAGTGAATCTCTTCTCACATTTACAGCAGGTGAAGGCCTCTAGCCAGTGTGAACTCGCTGGTGTTTCTTTAGGTGGGATGAGCAAGTGAATCCCTTCCCACAGACTGAGCAGGTGAACGGCCTCTCTCCAGTGTGAACTCGCTGATGCACCTTCAGATGAGATGAGCAAGTGAATCTCTTCCCACAGTCTGAACAGGTGAACGGCCGCTCCCCACTGTGAACTGACTGGTGTGCTTGTAGGCTGGATGACCAATTGAATCCCTTCCCACACAATGAGCAGGTGAACGACCTCTTCCGACTATGAACTGATTGGTGTCTCAGTAGGTGGGATGAATGAGGGAATCTCTTCCCGCAGGCTGAGCAGGTGAATGGCCTCTCCCCAGTGTGAACTCGCTGGTGTTTGTGTAGGTGGGATGAGCAAGTGAATCCCTTCCCACAGACTGAGCAGGTGAACGGCCTCTCCCCAGTGTGAACTCTCTGATGTACCTTCAGTTGGGATGAACAAGTGAATCCCTTCCCACAGTCCGAGCAGGTGAATGGACTCTCCCCAGTATGAACTGACTTGTGTGCCAGGAGGTCAGATGACTGAGTGAATCCTTTCCCACATTCTGAGCAGGTGAATCGCCAGTGCCCAGTGTGAACTGACCGGTGTGCTTGCATGTGGGATAACCGAGTGAATCTCTTCCCACAGTCCGAGCAGGTGAACGGCCTCTCTCCTGTGTGAGCTCGCTGATGTACCTTCAGTTGGGATGAGCAAGTGAATCCCTTCCCACAGTCCGAGCAGGTGAACGGCCGCTCCCCTGTGTGAACTCGTTGATGTACCTTTAGTACAGATGACTGAGTGAACCCCTTCCCACAGACTGAGCAGGAGAACGGCCTCTCCCCAGTGTGAACTCTCTGATGTACCTTCAGTTGGGATGAGCAAGTGAATCCCTTCCCACAGTCCAAGCAGGTGAATAGCCTCTCCCCACTGTGAACTCTCTGATGTACCTTCAGATGGAATGAACAAGTGAATCCCTTCCCACAGTCCGAGCACGTGAATGGACTCTCCCCAGTGTGAACTGACTTGTGTGCCAGGAGGTCCGACGACTGAGTGAATCCTTTCCCACAATCTGAGCAGGTGAATGGCCTCTCCCCAGTGTGAACTGACCGGTGTGCTTGCATGTGGGATAACCGAGTAAATGTCTTCCCACAGTCTGAGCAGGTGAACGGCCTCTCCCCAGTGTGAACATGCTGATGTACCTTCAGTTGGGCTGGCTGAGGGAATCCCTTCCCACACTCTGAGCAGGTGAACGGCCTCTCCCCAGTGTGAACTCTCTGATGTACCTTCAGTTGAGATGACAAAGTGAATCCCATCCCACAGTCTGAGCAGGTGAACGGCATCTCCCCAGTGTGAACTGACCGGTGTCTCAGTAGTTGGGATGACTGACTGAATCCTTTCCCACATTCTAAGCAGGTGAATGGCCACTCCCCAGTGTGAATTGACCGGTGTGCTTGTATGTGGGATAACTGACTGAATCTCTTCCCACAGTCCGAGCAAGTGAACGGCCTCTCCCCAGTGTGAACTCGCTGATGTACTTTCAAATGAGATAACTGAGTGAACCCCTTCCCACAGTCCGAGCAGGTGAATGGCCTCTCCCCAGTGTGAACTCGCTGATGTACCTCCAAATGAGATAATCGTGTGAATCCCTTCCCACAGTCCGAGCAGGTGAATGGCCGCTCTCCAGTGTGAACTCGCTGATGTACTTTCAAATGAGATAACTGAGTGAATCCCTTCCCACAGTCCGAGCAGGTGAATGGCCTCTCCCCAGTGTGAACTCGCTGATGTACGTCCAAATGAGATAACTGAGTGAATCCCTTCCCACAGTCCGAGCAGGTGAATGGCCTCACGCCAGTGTGAACTTGCTGATGTACCTCCAAATGAGATAACTGAGTGAATCCCTTCCCACAGTCCGAGCAGGTGAATGGCCGCTCTCCAGTGTGAACTCGCTGATGTACCTCCAAATGAGATAACTGAGTGAATCCCTTCCCACAGTCTGAGCAGGTGAACGGCCTCTCTCCAGTGTGAACTCTCTGATGTACCTTCAGTTGGGATGAGCAAGTGAATCCCTTCCCACAGTCTGAGCAGGTGAACGGCCTCTCCCCAGTGTGAACTCTCTGATGTACTGTCAGTTTAGATGAGCAAGTGAATCCCTTCCCACAGTCCAAGCAGGTGAATGGCTGCTCCCTGGTTTGAACTCTCTGCTGAGCCATTAGGTCAGATGACCGTGTGAATCCTTCCCCACAAGTTCAGCAAATGACCAGCCTCTGCCCAGTGTGAACTGACCGGTGTGTCCACAGGTGGGATGAACGACTGATTCCCTTCTCACCCACTGAACAGGTGAATGGCCTTGTGCAATGTGAACTTGCTGACGCACCTTCAGTTGAGATGACTATTTGTATCCATTCATACTGTCTGCGCAGGTGAATGGGATTCCCCCTGTGTAAAATGACGGAGGTGCCAGTCAGTCAGACGATAGAGTGAATCCCTCCCCACAGTCTGAGCAGGAAGGATGATCGAGTGAATCCCTCCCCACAGTCTGAGCAGGAAGGATGATCGAGTGAATCCCTTGCTCCACTTCTTAAATATCTGGACAGAGACTGCAAAACTGGCGTGTTGTGTTCGAGATTCCTGCGGATAAATTCCTTGTCATTTTTAACCTGTAAAAAGATTTACAAAATACATCAGACAACATTTCAGATGAGATCCCTTGAGTTGTCAAGGTGTAATCTAGCATAACACTGTTACAGTGAAGTTAAAACCAAGTTGGAGAGAGAACTAACTGGGCACAGTGCTGGTAACTGGAATGACCAAACTCTCTGATGCTCTTCCTGTCTCTATAAGAATGGGGCATTTCTGCCATCACCAATCTGTGACCTGGCTCAGTCTGACTCTCTCCATTGGTATTACTCCGTGTTTCCACTGAGCCGCATGGGTTCCTGGCCCCACAGTAACTGAAACACTCTCACACAAATAGCCAGCAGTGCATTCCACGCACCCACCACTTTCTGTGGAAAAAAACTTACCCTGACATCCCCTCGGTATCTATTTCCAAGCACCTTAAAACTACGCCCCCTCGTGTTATCCATTTCACCCTTGGGAATAAACCTCTGGCTATCCACACCATCAATGCCCCTCATCATCTTATAGACCAAAAATAGGCTCCAAACATAAACAAGGAGATTATACATTGCTTTGAGCATTTGTTGGAAGTATACAAAATTATGAGGGTATAGATATGGTAAATGACAACAGCTTTTTCCACTGAGGTTGGGTGGGACTACAACCTGAGATCATGGTTAAGTGGGGAAGCTGAAAATTCAACGGGAGCATTTGGTAAGGCTCTTTACTGAAATGGTCGTGAGAGTGTGGGAATGAGCTCGGTTTCACCATTTAATGGAAGTTTGGATGGGAGCCTGGGTATGGAGGGTGATGTCCTGGTGCTGGCAGTTGCATTAGACAGCTTAAAAGTAGCCTGTTACAAACTGAACCTCTCCATGTTTCTATGACAAAGAAGCTGGTCAAACTTGATTGGAAGGGCAAAGGTAGGAATTACGACGGAGCAGCAATGGCTGGAGTTTCTGGGAGCAATTCGGGAGCAGAGTGATCGATACATCCAAAAGAAGTGGAAGTATTGGAAAGGCAGGAGGACACAACCGTGGCAGAAATGAGAAACCAAAGCCAACGTAAAAGCCAAAGGGAGTGCAAACAGAAGAGCAAAAATTATTGTGAAGCTTTTAGAAACCAGCAGAAGATGATTAAAAAAAAGTCAGCTGAGCTCAGGGCGTGGAATGGTGATATTGTAGTCATTAATGAGTCTTGGTAGCACCCAACAGTCTGAGGCATTTAAAGGAACAAAATATCTGGGGCCTCAATATCTCTTGAACACCAAGGTTCCCTACACCAGTTACCTTTCAACTTTTACTTTGGCAACACATACAAACTAGACACCCTCAAAATTTCACTTCTGAAGGCTTCCTGCTTATCATGTATTCCTTTGCCAGAATGCAGCTTCTCCAAAACCACACTTATCAGGTCCTTTCTGATACCATCAACATTGAACTTTCTCTAATTTAGAATCTCAACCCATGGTCCAGACTTCTCTTTCTCCATATTTACTTTGAATCTCATGGCATTATAATCACTGATTCCTGACACCAGCCCTAACTCATTTCCTAACAGCTTATTGCACACCTCTATGTCGGGAATTCTACGTACTGATTAAGGGCACATTTGACAAACTCTACCCCATCTCGTCCTTTTACAGTTTGAGAGTCGCAGACAATATTTGGAAAGTTAAAATCATTTACTGAATCAACCTTTTGTTTCTTGGCATGGTCTGCGATCTCTATATAAATTTGTTCCTCTAAATCCCTCAGACTGTTGGGTGCAACCAAGTCCCAGTAATGGCTACAATATCATAATTCCGTCCTGAGCTCATCTGGATTTCCTACAATGCTTCTTGCATTGTGATATACACAGCTCAGCACATTCATCGCACCATGCTCAACCATTTGATTGCTGACTCTATCTGAGGTTTGAAATCCTAAGAACTTTCTACACGGAGACAATTGAGAGAATCCTGACTGGCTGCATCACTGCCTGGTGTGGTAACTGTCTTCCCTTAAACACAGGATCCTGCAGAGACTGGTGCCGACAACCCAGCACATCTGCAGATGTGAACTTCCCACTATTCAGGGCATTTACAGAGATACGTGTGTAGAAAGGACCCAGACGATATTGGGGACCCAATTCACCAGAACCACACACTGCTCCTGCTGCTGCCATTCAGGAAATGGTCCCACATCAAAAGGACCAATCGTTTCTGGGAAAACATCTTCTGCTAGGCCAATCAGACTGATTCATTCATGCTGATACAATTGCATTTCCTTGTTTTATTGTCTGTCCTATGTACAAACTATTTATTATAAATTACAGATTGCACATTTAGATAGAGACGTAACATAAAGGTTTCTACTCCTCATGTAATAAAGTCAATTTAATTCAATTCACCCTCTCCACTATCTATTCTGTCATTATGGCTCCCATCTCCCCTACAACTTATTTTAACCACATCACCTCCTCCCCCCCATACTAGTATTAGCAAGCCCTACCTCTTGTTCTGTTCCCCTAACTAACAAAACCCCTATCACCCATTTGACTTTACTCTGCCAGGTAATTCCACCCCCCCAACAATTTCTATAGTAGTCCATCTGTTGTGCGAGACAGCAACAACAGTACTCTGTGATCGCTATTTAACCTCATTCCCCTTCCTGACTCTCAACCTGTTTCCGGTGTCCTGCACCTTGGGTGTAATTCACCTCTCTTCATGTCAAATCTATCAGCCCCTCCAACTCCTGGATGATCCGGAATTCATCCATTTAAAGTTCCAACTCCTTACAGTGCAGGGTTACAAACTGCAGCCGGATGCACATCTTGTAGATGAGGGCATCAAGGCCACGAGATCTCCCCACCTTCCCCCCAATCTCCCTTCTAATTTGTAATGACCAGTGTATACATAAATCTTGTACTGTGCATGTATTTTACCCAGTGACATGTGCACAGTAAATTTTCTGCAGAGTGGTTTTCATTTGAACGGCTAGCAAATCATTGTCAATAAGAACATTGATCACCTCTAGGTTTGATAGAGTTCATCTGCACTCTCACACAAACCATGCAGCACGCTTGTAAAGGGTAATGAAGGATTTTCTCACCAGAGCTTTTGCACATTGTCCATGTGTGGTTTGCTTGCCAAATTATGCTTTAAAAAGTCAGATTTCCAAGTATCACTCCACTTCTTCTCACTTGTAAAAACACTTCAGCAACTTTTGCATCACCACAATACACACAGGTAACACGAGTTTCTATATTGGACATAAATATTTCCCCTGAACCCTCCAGATGAATTGAGGGTATATAAAAAAAAATAATTTTGAACCTATGTAACCTCTGGCTAAAACAATTGGGACTGAATAGGAATTTTTGTACTGAAGTAAACTCTGTCTTCAGCAGGTAGCTACGACAGGCTCATTACCAGTTCACTGCGGCTTGCAGAGAGACACACTGAGAGCTGGTAACATCATACATTGTACCCTCATTTGAGTAAAGGAAGAAGGACTTGCAGATAAGGACAGGAATGAACTCTGTCTGTAATTAAGTCAGGACCCTGAAAAGGAAATAACTGATAAGGACAGGACAGTACATCCATCTGTAATTAAAACTTTGATTTAGTGAACACTCTTAACTAAGTAATTAAGTTTTGCACCAACAGACTTGGTGGGCATACCAGCTTGCAACATTTGCAAGAGTAATATATGGGGCTTACTATGTATAAATAGATGGCTGTAACCTGACTGAGTCAGTCCACTTGTCAGATGGTGGCAGTGCTTACGTGCCTTCCCTTTGACAACTGGGTCTCATTCTCCTGCAGAATACACAATAAACTGTGGAGACGTTAAGAAGCTGGTCTCCCGAGTTTTATTCATATTCAACTTTAACATTTGGCATCAGGAACAGGATCCCAATATCGGTCGTGCCAAAGAGACGGGCTGAGTAAGCGACTGGACCACTCTGGGGAATACGGAGACTGACCGGGCACCCAATAGGTACCTGACCTATTGTCTCCGTTAGTTCCTTTGGAGGTACGGTCTCTCGCCCAAGGCAGATCACATAACCTTGACAGGATTGGGAAGGAATCCGTCGGGAGACTCGTATAAGGTATGCAAAATTTTACTAAGTGGGCAGGTGGTGGTCACGGGTAAATTTATCAATTGAGCAGTAGGTGCCAGCTGGGTAAATTTATTAAGTGGGCAAGAGGCTTTGTGCCGGGCAAATTACTTAGAGAACAGGGGTCAATTGCAGTCAAGTGATACGAGTGGGCCAGGAGCAGCCCTACAGGCAAAGAGGCCAGACAGCGCAGGCGCGTGACGTAGCGCTCCAATGGTTTAAAAAGGAAGACCGCCATATACAGCTGCCATCGTTGGAGAGGGCTGAGACAGAATGGGTCGAATCGGCTCAATCTGGCTTCTGCAAGAACAGGCAGAGGCGAGGTTTGAACAGGGCACAACTGCGCAAGCACGTGTAAGTCAGTGGGAGAATTTAAATAGCGAGCAGGGGCTGAGTACAAGCTTCACTCCAGGTGAGGTAAGGCCAGGTAAGATCCTTTAATTAATCTAATTAGATTAGGAGTAGGTAATGAAGGCAGAAGTTAGGGCAGTTGAGTGCTCCGTTTGCAGTATGTGGGAAGTCAGGGCGAGCACTGTTGTCCCTGATGACTACACCTACAAAAGGTGCATCCAGCTGCAGCTTCTGACAAACCATGTTAAGGAGCATTCATCATTAAGGACCCTCATCACGCAGGGCATGACTTTTTCTCATTGCTGCCATCAGGAAGGAAGTACAGAAGCCTGAATGATTCAAGAAGAGCATCTTCTGCTCTGCCATCCAATTTCTGAATGGACATTGAACCCATGAACACTACCTCGCTATTTCCTATTCTATTTTTTGTACTACATACTTACACATACAAATATAATACACACACATATTTTATAGAGAGAGAGAGCGAGAGAGAGCGAGAGAGAACGAGAGAGAGCGAGAGAGAGCGAGAGAGAGCGAGAGAGAGCGAGAGAGAGCGAGAGAGAGCGAGAGAGTGAGTGAGTGAGTGAGTGAGAGAGTGTTTGGGCACCCCAGTCAAAATTTCTGTACTGTAAATAGTTAAGTGAGTAGAAGATGAACTGATCTCCAAAAGTCATAAAGTTAAAAATGAAACATTCTTTTCAACATTTTAAGCAAGATTAGTTTTTAGAGTGAAAAAAAGGAAAGGAACATCATGCAAATGTTTAGGCACCCCAAGAGATTTGAGCTCTCAGATAATTTTTACCAAGGTCTCAGACCTTAATTAGTTTGTTGGGGCTATGGCTTGCTCACAGTCATCATTAGGAAAGGCCAAGTGATGCAAATTTCAAAGCCTTAAAATACCCTGACTCCTCAAACTTGTCCCAACATCAGCAGCCATGGGCTCCTCCAAGCAGCTACCTAGCACTCTGAAAATTAAGTAATGCCCACAAAACAGGAGAAGACTATAAGAAGATAGTGAAGTGTTTTTTAGGTAGCCATTTCCTCAGTTTGTCATGTAATTAAGAAATTAACAGTTAACAGGAATGGTGGAGGTTCTTGGAAGACCAAGAAAACTTTCTAAGAACTGCTCGTAGGATTGCTAGAAAGGCAAATGAAAACCCCCGTTTGACTGCAAAAGACCTTCAGGAAGATTTAGCAGACTGGAGTGGTGGTGCACTGCTCTACTGTGCAGTGACATCTGCACAAATATGACCTTCATGGAAGAATCATCAACAGAAAACCTTTCCTGTGTCCTCACCACAAAATTTGGTGTCAAAAGTTTGCAAAGTAACATCTGAACAAGACTGTTGCATTTTGGAAACAAGTCCTGTGGACTGATGAAGTTAAAATAGAACTTTTTGGCTGCAATGAGCAGAGGTATATTTGGACAAATAAGAGTGCAGAATTTCATGAAAAGTACACCTCTCCAACTGTTGAGCACCGAGGTGGATCGACCATGCTTTGTGCTTGTGTTGCAGCCAGTGGCACAGGGAACAATTCACTGGTAGAGGGAAAAATGAATTCAATTAAATACCAACAAATTCTGGAAGGAAACATCACACCGTCTGTAAAAAAAAAACTGAAGCTGAAATGAAGATGGCTTCTACAACAGGATAATGATCTTTCTTTCTTTCTTTTTAAATCTTTTTATTAGTTTTAAACAAACATAAATGAAACATGAATGCAAAGTGTTTGAGAGTACATAATTAATAGTTTAAATAGACATTCAGATATATAATAATAAAAATATATAACCTCTCAAACTCAGAACATTAATGAACAAAGTAAAAAGAAAAAAAAAAGAAAGACCCCAAAAAAAAGAGAGAGAAAAAAAACAAAAAAAAACACTAACCAACATGGGCCATTGAATAATATTACGTACATATACAGTAGTGCCAATAACTCCGAACCTCCATCCAAATAATTAAGGATAATATAAGTAAGGTTTAGGAAAAGACAATTCAACTCATATGAAAATGTTGAATAAATGGTCTCCAAGTTTCTTCAAATTTAACTGAAGGATCAAAAACCACACTTCTAATTTTTTCTAAGCTCAAACAAGAAATAGTTTGAGAAAACCACTGAAATACAGTTGGAGGATTAATTTCTTTCCAATTCAATAAAATAGATCTTCTAGCCGTTAATGTAACAAATGCAATCATTCATTGAGATGAAGCAGATAAACGATTATTATCTGTCATCGGTAAACCGAAAATTGCAGTAAGAGGATGCGGTTGGAAATTAATATTTAAAACTCTTGAAATAATACTGAAAATATCTTTCCAATAATTTTGTAAACAAGGACAAGACCAGAACATATGAGTCAATGAAGCAACATCAGAATGACATCTATCGCAGGTTGAATTAAGATGAGAATAAAATCGAGCCAGTTTATCCTTAGACACATGAGCTCTATGTACAACCTTAAATTGTATTAGGGCATGTTTAGCACAAATAAAGGACAAATTTACCAATAACACCATTTTGTCCTATTGCTCAGTAGATATAGGACAATGCAACTCTTCTTGCCATTCCTTCTTAATTTTTTCTGATACATCTAACTGTAAATTCATAATCATCTCATAAATGATGGCTACTAAACCCTTTTGATAAGGATTGGCTAAAATTCTATCTGTAATGTCCAATGGACATTCTTCCGAAAAAGACTGGAACTCATTATACAAAAAATTTCCAACTTGCAAATATCTAAAAAAAATGCGTTTTAGGTAAATTATATTTATTAGATAGCTGTTCAAAGGACATACTGTTATCATCCAGAAACAGATCACGAAAACATGTTATACCTTTGTTTTCCATAAAAGAAAAGCTTGATCCATAGATGAAGGCCAAAAAAAATAATTAGATATTATAGGACATGATAAAATAAATTTATTCAAACCAAAAAATTTACGAAATTGAAACCAAATTCGTAATGTATATCTGACTATAGGATTAGTTATCTGTTTATTCAATTTGAATAAAGAAAAAGGAAGTGAAGATCCTAAGATTGAAATCTGTGAAAAATCTTGCACAGATTTACATTCCAAATTTACCCATTGTGGGCAAGTAGCTATCGTCCATTCTTTTGTCCAGAATATTAAATACCGTTTATTGACTGCCCAATAGTAAAATCTTAAGTTTGGTAAAGCCAAGCCGCCCTCCTTCTTAGGCTTCTGTAAATATTTTTTACCCAATCTAGGATTTTTGTTCTGCCACAAGTAAGAAGATATTTTAGAGTCAATAGTATCAAAAAAAGCTTTAGGAATAAAAATTGCTAATGCTTGAAATAAATATAAGAATTTAGGTAGTATCGTCATCTTAATAGCATTAACTCTACCAACCAATGACAAAGATAGTGCAAACCACCTAATAGCAAGTTGCTTAATTTGATCAATTAAAGGTAAAAAGTTAACCTTAAATAAATCTTTATGTTTTTTTAGTAATTTTAATACCTAGGTAAGTAAAATAATCTGTAACAATTTTATATGGTAAATGTTTATAAATTGGAACTTGCATATTTAATGGAAATAGGTCACTCTTGTTAAAATTCAATTTATAACCAGAAAAATTACTAAATTGAGCAAGCAAAGATGAAATAGCAGGGATAGATCTTTCAGGGTCAGATATATATAATAACAAATCATCAGCATATAATGATACTTTATACGTCCTCTCCCCACGGGTAATACCCAGAATGTTAGGTGATTCACGAATAGCTATAGCCAATGGTTCTAAAGCAATGTCAAATAGTAAAGGACTTAAAGGGCAACCTTGCCTTGTACCACGAAATAGCTGAAAAAAAGGGGATCTTTGATTATTGGTAAAAACCGAAGCTAAAGGTTTATGCTATATTAATTTAATCCATGATATAAATTTTGAACTAAAATTAAATTGTTGCATTGTAGTAAATAAATATGGCCATTCAACTCTATCAAATGCTTTTTCAGCATCTAAAGAAATAACACATTCTGGTATTTTAGATGGAGAAGTATAAATAATATTAATTAATATTCTAATGTTAAAAGATGAATAGTGATTTTTAATAAATCCAGTCTGGTCTTCAGAAATAATTCGAGGTAATATATTTTCTAATCTAATAGCCAAAATTTTACTGAAAATCTTAAAATCCGTATTTAATAAGGATATAGGCCGATAGGATGCACATTCAGTGGGGTCTTTATCTTTTTTAAGAAATAAAGAAATAGAAGCTTCATAAAAAGATTGTGGCAATTTACCTACACTTAATGCATCTTTAAAAATTTTACAAAGCCAAGGAGAAAGTATAGAAGAAAAAGATTTAAAAAATTCTACAGGAAAACCATCTGAACCAGAAGCTTTACAAGAATTCATTAAAAAAATAACCTTTTCTATTTCAGACTCCGTAATTGGTGTGACTAAAATTACGTTATCCTCAACAGTTACTTTTGGAATATTCAATTTCCTTAAAAATTAATTTATTATAGAAGAATCCTTAGTGAATTCTGATTGATATAAGGAGTTAAAAAAATCTTGAAAGGCTCTATTTTTCTCTTTGTGGTCGATCGTCAGAGTACCATCTTGTTTCCGAATCCTAGTAATCTGTCCTTTATCCGAAACAATTTTCAATTGATTAGCCAGTAATTTACCAGACTTATCTCCATGCATATAGAATTGAGTTTTGGATTTAATTAACTGACTTTCAATCGAAGAGGATAATAATAAACTATGTTCCATTTGAAGTTCCACTCTTTCTTTATAAAGTTCTTTACCGGGGTCATTGAATAAATCTTATCAATTGCTTTGATTTTATCAACTAATGTTAATATTTTAGAATTAGTTTGTTTCCTAACTCCAGCAGAGTATGAAGTAATCTGTCCACAAATATATGCTTTAAAAATATCCCACAAAATTCCACTAGAGATCTCTGCTGTAGAATTTGTTGAGAGAAACAAATCAATTTGTTGTTTAATAAAGTTAACAAAGCCTAAATCCTGCAATAAAATAGGATTAAACCTCCAAAATTTAGCATTGATATATGAATCCGTTATTTTAATAGATAACTTCAGAGGTGCATGATCAGATGTGGTAATGCAGCCATATTTACAATCAGTAACATCTGTGAGTAAATGGTGATCAATGAAAAAGTAATCAATTCTTGAGTAATTATGATAAACATGGGAAAAGCATGAAAACTCTTTGTCATTAGGGTGTAGAAAACACCAAATTTCACAAATAGCTGAATCAATCAGAAAAGAGTTAATAAGAGAAGCCGATTTATTCAGAAGAGTTTGGGTAGGTTTGGATATATCCATCACAGGGTTTAAACAACAGTTAAAATCCCCACCCATTATCTGTCTATATTGATTCAGATTAGGAAAGGATGTAAATAAGCATTTAAAAAATCCAAGACAATCAGTATTTGGAGCATAAACATTAACTAAAACAACTTTTTGATTAAAAAGTAGACCAGTAATAAGCAAAAATCTACCTTGTGGATCTGAAATTGTTTCATGATGTATAAAAGAAGTTGATGAGTCTATAAAAATAGAAACACCTCTTATTTTGGCTTGCAAATTTGCATGAGACTGTTGACCCTTCCAAAACCTAAAAAAACGTTGACTATCCACCTTCCTTACATGAGTCTCCTGCACAAAAATAACATTGGCATTCATTCTATGGAATACTTTGAATATTTTTTTTCCATTTGATCGGATGATATAAACCATTAGTATTCCAAGAAACAAAATTAATAATCCTATCCATATTGACAATATTTATTCCAGTTAACACATAAGTTTAAAAAAAAGTGAACTCATGAACCCGGAAGAAGGAAGTGAGTTCAAGGAGAAACCGGAAGTCCCGGCACTGCAACCATTTTTGTAGTTTCATATAGGCCCATGAAATAAAACTATGCAAAAAGCAAGCAAAAAGAGAAAAAAGAAAAAGAAAAATCCCCCTCCCTCCACCCTCGAAACCCCAGGAAAAAAGCCAAAAAGAGGCAAGCAGGCAATCTAATACTAAAATTACCCCCGTGTCTCAGGACGGCAACTGAAGACAAAAAAAAAAGAAAAAAATTCAAACAACCCATATTATAAGAAAGGGTTAATATAACAAAAGTTAAAATATAAAATTAGTATTATATATATATAACAAAAGGGTTAAAAAAATTAAATTGATAAAACCCATAAATAAATAGTACTAAATTAATATTTTAAATGAGAGTTTAAAACTTTCAAACTCATCAAAACGGATATGACGTTCCAAGCACTGGAGTCTGTCGGGAAGAAGAAACGCCATTTTATTATTATTTTTTTTAATCTTAATACTTAAATGTTAAAGATATAAAAAAGCTTATACAAACTTAAAAAAAGGAACCCTAATCAGTTATTTTCAAGGTTAATAGTTTAATAACCAAAAAAAAGAGAACTTTTACAATATATAAAAAATACATGTCACCCAATGTGGAAGAGATTGAGAATCCCAGATGGTCTGTTGCCTCCCTGGTGCCAGGGTCTGCGATATCTTGGATCGAGTTCTCAGTATTCTCAAGAGGGAGGGTGAGCAGCCAGATGTCGTGGTCCATGTAGGGACCAATGACAAGAGTAGGAAGAGTGAGGAGGTCCTGAAAGGTGAGCTTAGGGAGCTAGGTAGCAAGTTAAAGGACAGGACCTCCAGGATAGCAATCTCAGGATTGCTACCAATATCACGTGCAGAAATAGTAAGATAGTGCAGATCAACACGTGGTTGAAGACATGGTGCAGCAGGGAGGGCTTCAGATTTTTAGACAATTGGGCAGTCTTCCCAGGGAAGTGGGACCTGTTCCGGCAGGACGGTTTACATCTGAACTGGAGGGGGACAAATATTCTTGCAGGTAGGTCAGCTAGTGAGGCTCGAGTAGATTTAAACTAGATTTAAACAAGTAGGGAGGGGAACCAGAGTGTAGGAAGAGATGTATGGGAGAAGGAAGAAAAAAACAGAGAGGAAGAGGGGGAGAACTTCTTAAATGCATTTATTTTAATGCTAGGAGCATTCTAAGAAAACTGGATGAGCTTAGAGCATGGATTGATACCTGGAAATATGATGTTGTAGCTATTAGTGAAACATGGCTGCAGGAGCGGTGTGATTGGCAACTAAATATTCCTGGATTTCGTTGCTTTAGGTGTGATATAATCGGAGAGACAAGAGGGGGAGGTGTTGCGTTGCTTTTCTGAGAAATTATTACAGCGGTGCTCTGGCAGGATAAATTAGAGGGCTCATCTAGGAAGGATATTTGGGTGGAATTGAGGAATGGGAAAGGTGTAGTAACACTTATATGGGTGTATTATAGACTAACTAATGGGGAGTAAGAATTGGAGGAGCAAATTTGTAAGGAGATAGCAGATATTTGTAGTAAGCACAAGGTTGTGATTGTGGGAGATTTTAATTTTCCACACATAGACTGGGAAGCCTATACTGTAAAAGGGATGGATGGTTTGGAGTTTGTAAAATGCGTGCAGGATAGTTTTTTCCAGCAATACATAGAGGTACCGACTAGAGAAGGGGCAGTGCTGGATCTTCTGTTAGAGAATGCAATAGGTCAGGTGATGGAGGTATGTGTTGGAGAGCACTTTCGGTCCAGTGATCACAATGCCATTAGTTTCAATATAATTACAGAGAAGGATAGGACTGGACCCAGGGTTGAGATTTTTAATTGGAGAAAGTCTAACTTTGAGGAGATGCAAAAGGATTTAGCAGGAGTGGATTGGGACAATTGTTTTATGGGAAGGATGTAATAGAGAAATGGAGGTCATTTAAAGCTGAAATTTTGAGGGTACAGAATCATTACGTTCCCGTTAGGTTGAAAGGAAAGGTTAAACGTTTGAGAGAGCCATGGTTTTCAAGGGATATTGGAAATTCGGTTAGAAAAAGAGAGATATCTACAATAAATATAGGCAGCATGGAGTAAATGAGTGCTTGAGGAATATAAAGAATGTAAGAAGAATCTTAAGAAAGAAATTAGAAAAGCTAACAGAAGATAAGAGGTTGCTTTGGTAAGTAAGCTGAAAATAAACCCTAAGGGTTTCTACAGTTATATTAATAGGAAAAGAATAGTGAGGGATAAAATTGGTCCCTTAGAAAATCAGAGTGGACAGCTATGTGTGGAACTGAAAGAGATGGGGAGATTTTGAACAATTTCTTTTCTTCGGAAATCACTGAGGAGAAGGATATTGAATTGTGTAAGGTAAGGGAAACAAGTAGGTAAGTTATGGAAACTATGACGACTAAAGAAGAGGAAGTCCTGACGCTTTTAAGGAATAAGAAAGTGGATAAATCTCTGGGTCCTGACAGGATATTCCCTTGGACCTTGAGAGACATTAGTGTACAAATAGCAGGGACATTGACAGAAATATTTCAAATGTCATTAGAAACGGGGATGGTACCGGTGGATTGGCGTATCGCTCATGTGGTTCCATTGTTTAAAAAGGGTTCTAAGAGTAAACTTAGCAATTATAGGCCTGTCAGTTTGACATCAGTGGTGGGTAAATGAATGGGAAGTATTCTTAGAGATGGTATATATAATTATCTGGATAGACAGGGTCTGATTCAAAACAGTCAACATGGATTTGTGCGTGGAAGGTCATGTTTGACGAATCTTATTGAATTTTTTGAAGAGTTTACTAGGAAAGTTGACGAGGGTAAAGAAGTGGATGTTGTCTACATGGACTTCAGTAGGGCCTTTGACAAGATTTCACACAGAAGGTTACTTAGTAAGGTTCAATCATTGGTATTAATACTGACGTATTCATTCAACAGTGGCTGGATGGGAGATGCCAGAGAGAAGTGGTGGATAACTGTTTGTCAGGCTGGAGGCCGGTGACTAGTGGTGTGCCTCAGGTATCTGTACTGGGTCCATTGTTGTTTGTCATATACATTAATGATCTGGATGATGGGGTGGTAAATTGGATTAGTAAGTATGTAGATGATACTAAGGTAGGTGGCTTTCTGGATAATGAAGTGGGTTTTCAAAGTTTGCAGAGAGATTTAGGCCAGTTAGAAGAGTGGGCTGAACGATGGCAGATGGAGTTTAATGCTGATAAGTGTGAGGTGCTACATTTTGGTAGGAATAATCCTAATAGGACAAACATGGTAAATGGTGGGGCATTGAAAGATGCAGTAGAACAGAGTGATCTAGGAATAATGGTGCATAGATCTCTGAAGGTGGAATCTCATGTGGATAGGGTGGTGAAGAAAGCTTTTGGTATGTTGGCCTTTATAAATCAGAGCATTGAGTATAGCAGCTGAGATGTAATGTTAAAATTGTACAAGGCATTGGTAAGGCTGAATTTGGTGTATTGTGTACAGTTCTGGTCACCAAATTACAGGAAAGATGTCAACAAAATAGAGAGAGTACAGATGAGATTTACTAGAATGTTACCTGGGTTTCAGCAGCTAAGTTACAGGGAAAGGTTGAACAAGTTAGGTCTTTATTCTTTGAAGTGTAGAAGGTTGAGGGGGGACTTGATAGAGGTATTTAAAATTATGAGGGGGATAGATAGAGTTGACGTGGATAGGCTTTTTCCATTGAGAGTAGGGGAGATTCAAACAAGAGGACATGACTTGAGAGTTCGGGGGCAGAAGTTTTAGGGTAACACGAGGGGGAATTTCTTTACTCAGAGAGTGGTAGCTGTGTGGAACGAGCTTCCGGTAGAAGTTGATATTGTCATTTAAAGAAATATTGGATAGGTATATGGACAGGAGAGGAATGGAGGGTTGTGGGCTGAGTGCAGGTCGGTGGAACTAGGTCAGAGTAAGCTTTCGGCACGAACTGAAAGGGCCAAGATGGCCTGTTTCCGTGCTGTAATTGTTATATGTTTATATATGTATGAATATTGGGTAAGTAGTCTTTATAGGCTATTTAGTATAATGTATTGATATATTTTTTTCCTTGCAGTCTTTATTCTTATATGCAGATTAATAAAAATATTGGAAAGAAAACACACTTTTAATATTGACCAAACCCAAGACATTGTATCCCATCTCTGGGCAATTTAAGGCCATGAAGGCGGCCGCACCAACTGCCACCCCCCCCACCGTCCGGATCACCGTGAATGAAGGACAGACTCTCCCATTCATTCTGCGATACACCCTCAAGCCCGGGGTAACGTTTTATGAGGACAAAAGCTCTTTTCTGGATCCAGAAGGAAAACGAAATTCTGGCTATGCGATATTAACGGAGAGTGAAGTAATTGAGCAGGCCTCCTTTGAAGCAGCTGTCTCCGCCCAGAAGTCTGAGCTGTTTGCTCTGACTCGTGCCTGTAACCTCGCAACAGACAAAAGTGCGAACATTTACACAGACTCCCGTTATGCATTTGGAATTGTACGTGACTACAGGGCTCTGTGGGAACATGGGGATTCCTGACTTCCTCTGGCCACCCCATTAGTAAACAACTTACTCACCGCTCTACAGCTACCTTGACTTTTGGCTATTATTAAATGTGCGGCCCACACCCACATGTCCAACCAGGTCACTAAACACAATGCTTTAGCGAATAAGACAGAGAAAGGTACGGCACAACCCTCGGTAGCTGTCGTCCCCTTGGGTTCCCGTCAAGCAACCTTCCGTGACTTGAGCAGAACGAGTTTGTCAGACGTGCAGGATGTACTTACTTTTCAGGAGGATGTCTCTGAGGAGAAGCACAAGCTGTGGTCCCAGATGGGGTGCCAGAAAGACCCGACCTAGGTTTCTGGATCACCCCAGCGGGACAGGTTAGTGTTCCTGCACAGTTTTTACCAATATAGGTTGATTATATACATAATTGTACACACCTGGGAAAGGAGGGAATGGTTGGTAATCTGTATCCTGCACTCCGGGTACCACTCCCTTGACAGGTGAAATGTTTTCCTGTCTACAAGCTGATTTGATTGAATTGCCTAGAGTACATTGCTATAGATACTGCTTAGTTATTGTAGACGTGTTTAGTAGATGGATTGAAGCTTTCCAACTACCAATAATACTGCTATGACTGTTGTGAAGATATTATTACAGGATATTAATTCCCAGAGATGCTGAGCTCTGACGTTCCCACACTTTGTGGCAAAAGTAAACCAAGGGGTATGTAACAAACTAGCTATCAAGCAACTATTCCACTGTGTACACAACCCACGGGCCGCTGGCATAGTGGAAAGAGCCAATGGCACTCTGAAGAGTAAATTGGCCAAACTAACAGCGGAGACTGGACTCACTTGGTTGAAGGTCCGACCACTAGCCAAATTCCACATGAGGGTTAACCCACAGGGGAGAACGGGTTTGTCACCAGTTGAAATCATTTATGGACGGCCCATGAGGACACCCTGGACACCAAGACCTTCTGTACCACTGCTCCCAGAAAGTCTACCAGCAAAATTGGATATGCATACCCTCGGGGAAGAGATGGGGAAATATATATGCCAACTAACCAAAATTCTCCAAGCATTACATTCACAGGTACAACAGGCTCACAAGGAAGAGAACTACCCCACAGAGAGGAGTGACTATTCCACCACAGAACCTGGGAATTTTGTCCCGATCAGAACTGGGATCGAGGGAAACTCGGACCTCGGTGAAGAGGACCATATCAGGTGTTTCTGACCACTCCCACGGCTGTGAAACTGAAGGGGCAATCTCCGTGGATATATCGAACAGACTGCAAATGTGTTACTGAAGGAACTGAGTAGAAGGACTCTCTCGGACTAAAGGGAAATGTATTGGTTGATAGTGGACTGATGAAACCTTAGGTTTCCAGCCGTGGACTGTCATTTTAAGAGAAAGTGTCTGAGTAACATCATAACACTCATAACACCTAACTTTTGATTGTTTTGCATGAGTTGTTAAATTACAAGTAGATACAAATAAAGGTAGTGCTGTTAACATCAAAACCAGACTCCGGGTGTGGCCTATTGCTGCTGGTTCATTTAAACCATTACGGGTATGTAATCGTGGTGTTCGTGTTTATGTCTTTGAGAGGGCTCACCACAGCATCCAGGGGTCCCCATGTTAACACCTTTATGTCTCTCTGTCACACCGATACCAAACAGGTACAACTGGGGGCCTGCTGGGTTTGTGCTGAACTTGCACAGCATGCTCAAATTATGATTCCAATGTCAGTAATCCTGCTCAACCAGAGAGAGGAACTCTCAGCCTGGGCTTTCTCGGGGAAGTGAGGTGAGGAACTGTGGTCCAGTCAGAGGTGACTCTTGCTGTCAGTGTTTAATTAATTTGGCTACAGCACTTGAGGGGCTGGCCACAATTCTGCAGGGGCCCTGACAGAAACACAGGGCCAAGTAACAGAAATATTCACTGAAATGATTGCAATCCGGCAAACGTATGGCTTTAGATTTTATCCTTAATGAGAAAGGGGGAACCTGTGCTATTATTGACACAGAATGCTGCACCTATATCCCTGATGAGTCTACTAACATTACATCCCCTCCGAGCACAATGCCCAGGAGAGTGACAGCATCAAGAAAGTAGGGCTGGATTGACACGGGTTCACCGAAGGATCTAAACGGTGCTCTTTGAAGGCCAGTTCGGTAATTTGTGGGGCATGCTGTTGCTTCATGGACTAACAATTGTACATATCATTGTTATAATTATTGTTGTACGCTTTTTTTACCCACTGATAAGTCAATGCTGTACTTCATTGCTTTCTCTGTTAAAAAATTACTGCTTTGTTGATCATGTAATAATCAAAAGGATGGAGTGATAAAGTATGTAAAAGGGTTAACACCTTGTTAAAAAATAGCAGCCTGTTTTCTGACAGAAACTGCTGATGATGAACAGATGTGCTAAGCCATGCTGAGTCATATTTCTTCTTGAGGGTAGCCAGCTATGGTTTCAGGATGGTTATCTCCTTGTGCACTCATGCGTAGAGATAGGACAGCTTCAGTCGGCTCTGTGTGTGTAAGCCATTATGACTATTTTGTAATTTGACTTTAGGGGCTGTCATGTAGTAAATAACTTTGGCTCCAGCCTGTCTTGTGTGGGGGGTATCTGGACAGATATATCTGTGGTGTAAGGGGAATTGTTGCTCAGTTAGTGGATTGGGCAGGAAAAGTCATAGACTGTTTCTGTTTGAACAACTAACTGAGTCAGCCCTGGGTGCTTGGAATAAAGAGGTTGTACTTATACGGGGTCTCAGTGACTTTATCCAGTGATTTCCACAGAATGGGAGTGGTTTTAAAGGGCTGGGCTGCTGGAAGCACATCACCAGACCTGGAGTGATTGCATCTGGGTCTGACAGAGGCATAACTGGTTCTTCTGGGCACATTCAGTCTCACTCCAACTATTCCCTACCTTCCCTTGTACAGGTATGTAATGTCTAAAGGACCAGAGTTTGAGTAAATGAGACTCACCAAGCTTTCTCCTGACTGAATCACTGGAATCTCCGAGTCAGATGGGTTTCCTCAGTCTCCAGTTGATGCTCTCAGTCCTCGTTCATTTGTTGCTGTTCCCTCGTCTTCGGTCGTGGTTTGCTTCCAGTTGGGGATTTTTCTTCCAATAAATCTCTCACTGGATCTAACTTTAAATTGAAAGATAATGAAGCACATTAACAATAAAAAAGAGCACCAAACATTTCTGCTTAATGGTTCTAAAAACAAAACTCACCGAAATTTAAATGTTGAAGGGTAATATACAGTAATGATCTCAGTGAACAAACCTTTATTGTCCCTCACACGTCACAAAACGATATGGGATAAGCAGGAGCCATCATTCAGTCATGGTGAGACATAAGACACAGGAACAGAATTAGGTGATTCGATTCATCTGGTCTGCCCCACCACTCAACCATGGCTGATTTTTATTCCAACACCATGTTCCTGCCTTCCCCCTGTAACCCTGTAGCTACTTAGCAATCTGGAATATATTAATCTGTCATAAATATACCCAAATGGCAGGCTCAACCAACCTCTGCGGCAACAAATGCCATACTTCAGACATCTTTTGTCCAAAATAATTTTCTCAACTCAATTTTAACAGGAAGCATCTTTATTCTGAGACTGTGCTGTCAGATCACAGACTCTCTGTCTAATGGAAACATCCTCTCCTTGTCCACGGTGTCCAGGCTTTTCAGCATTCAGTACGTTTACTTAACCATACATCTCCCCACCACACCACCATCCCCCTGAACTCCATTGAGCACAGGTCCAGAACCATCAGATGCTCCTCATACATAACACTGATCATTCCTGAGATTATTCTTGTAAACCTTGTTGGCAACAACTGTACTGAACACATTTCCAGGAATAACAGGTAAATTGGTACCAGGATAATTTTCAGGGAAAAGTTGTGCTTTCTTTACTGTTCTACTATCACAGAACGAGCCATTTCCATTTCCAGGTTTAAACAAGTCCGTTTCAGGAAATATAAGCCATTGCAGGGTGAATGTAATAAATAGAAACTGGAATTACCAGAAACGCTCAGCAGCTGAAGAACAGCTGTGGGGAGAGGAACAAACTTTACAATTCAATTAATAACGTTCGTCAGAATGACCTCAAACTTTTTCAGATGTTAGTGCAGATCTCCAGCAACTTGAGATGCTGCCTGATTTCCAGCGAGTGACAGTGAGGGGGGATTTCCAAAAACAGTTTGAACACCAAACTCACGGGTCTACTTCTACTGTTCTAAACAACGGAGCAGCCCATCCGGGGACTGTCCACCCACACCACGTGATCATACGTCAAAAGCGGAGGGCGGGGCAGATCGGGGCACACCGCCTCACGTGACCCGTTGGCAGGCTTTCCATTTCATTTAGAAACATAGAAAATAGGAAATAGGTGCAGGAGAAGGCCATTCGGCCCTTCGAGCCTGCACCGCCATTCAGTATGATCATGGCTGATCATCCAACTCAGAACCCTGTACCTGCTTTCTCTCCATACCCCCTGATCCCTTTAGCCACAAGGGCCGTATCTAACTTCCTCCTAAATATAGCCAATGAAGCGGCCTCAACTGTTTCCTGTGGCAGAGAATTCCACAGATTCACCACTCTCATTTCTACGGAAACTAACAGCCTGGGCTCCTGGTTTGCATCGTTCAATGCCGATCCAGTGAAGCTGACACATTTCTGACGAGCCCAGATGACTGGGTACTAAATGAGTAATCGGCCCTCAGGGCCAACATCGGATCTCCCCGGTCGGGATCGGTCTCAATACTCACCGACGCAGACAGTGATACCGACCCGCGGCTCTCGGCGATAATCCTTTAGCGACCCCACAGACGATCCATTCCTGCGCTGAGCGGAAAGGAAACACGGTCACACGGAGACAGTGAGCATGCGCGAATAGATTGTTACATCATCCGGAGGGCGGGGCCTCGGAAACAGTCGCGCAGATGCTGCCCGTCTGTGGTTAAATGGGAAGGACAAACGTAATCACGTGACCGGCGGGGTCTCCCACCCCAGGAAAAATATATCGTCTGTCCACTCTATCTTTTCCTCTCGTAATCTTGTAAACGTCCATCCAGTCTCACCCCAGCCTGCGCTGCTCGACAACAACATTTTGTCCAACGTTTCGCTATCGCTCATACTCTCCAATCCAGGCAGTATCCCGGTAAACCGCTTCTGCACCCTCTCCAAAGCCCCGACATCCTTCCGAGAATGGGGGCAAACAGAACTGTATCAAACACTCCAGATGAGGTCTAACTAGTTTTATAAAGCTGTGTTACGAACTGTAACGTTTTAGAAGCGAACCAGCAGCAACAGAGATCACACTGGAGTCTGATTTTAATGTTGAAACCACTCACTTTATTAGTATCTACTTACAGTAACTTAATGAAATAAAGATAACACTGTTATGTATGTATGAGTAAATATAACTCCCGAACTATCGAGCCTGAGCGAACAAAGCTTAGAGTGTTGAGATGGTAAAGTAGGAAAGTTCAGGAATCCTTTAGCTGTACCCGCCTTGATGCTTGCAAGGGCCGATACAGAATCGCGACATATCACAAAATTACTATCCTGCTCACTCCGTTCTAGTGCTAACAATATGGCAAACATTTCACCTGCATAAACACTCAAGCAATCCGGCATTCTCTTGCTAATTTCCACTTGATAACTTGGCACAACAATTGCAGACCCTGTTGCACCCGTTTCTGGATCCTTTGATCCATCCGTAAAAAATCTGTACGTCTTTATATTTACATTCCCTATACCTATAATATTCATGAGTATATCAGCTGCTTTATTACTGCATTTGATTTTAAGCAACTCCAAATCCACAGAGGGATTTTCTAATACCCAGAAAGGTAATACAGGCCACACCACACTTGGACAAAACTTTTTATCTTATACAGGAGAGCCGTTTGCTCTCCTGTCCAGCCAAAACTTTCTTTTTGTGTCCTTTCCATTTCCCAGCATGTCTCCAACACCCTTTTTGTAGGATGGCTATCACCATGCCCCCTTTCGTTAATCCAGTAACTGGCCTCCAGTAGTTTATGTCGCAGCCCCAGTGGCAATTCATTTGCTTCAACTTGGAGTGCACACACTGGGGAAGTTCCAACTGCTCCCAAGCACACCCTTAGAGCCCGAGTTTGCACGATATCCACTTCCGCTAACACAGATTTTGCTGCTGACCTGTATACAATGATACCATATTCTAATCTTGATCTTATTAATACTTCAGTGATGTAAAATCAGCACCCCATTCCAAACCAGCAAGACACCTCATGACATTTATCACATTTTTACATTTAGCAACTACATATCTAACATGTTCTCTCCATGTTAATCTCAAGTCAAATTGCACTCCCAAAAACCAAAAACTTTCAACTCTCTCCAGGTTACTTCCATACAGAGTCAGATAAAGTCCCCTGATATTTTTCCTTGTAAAGAACAGGTTTTTTGTCCTCTTCACTGAAAATTTAACACCCCACTTTGTCCCCCACTCTTCAATTTGATTAATTCCATCTTGCATTTTCAGAACTATATGTTCAATATTTCTCCGTCTTTCCCACAAAGCCCCATCATCTGCAAACAAAGACCTTCCCACATCCGTTGGTATATTTACGAATATATCATTTATCAAAATGGAAAATAAATTTGGACTCACTACACACCCCTGAGGCATCCCGTTTTCTACAACATACTGGCTTGATAGCTCTGATCCTATCTCCACCTGAATAGTTCTCCCATTTAAAAAGTCCTTAACCCAATTGAACATTCCCCCCGATTCCCATTAAATGCAGCTGAAGAGCCCCTCCTTCCATAACATATCATCAGCTTTCTTAACATCAAAAATGACTGTAACCACTGTCTCTTCATTTACTTGTGCTTTTCTTATTTCATCCTCTAGACACACCACTGGATCCATAGTATTCCTTCCTTTCCTGAACCCGCTTTGATACGTAGCCACCATACCTCTACTTTCCAGAAAGTACACTAACCTCTCATTTATCATACGTTCCATAAGTTTACATATACGAGATGTCAAGGCAATTGGCCTGTAATTTCCTGGCCTGCTGGCATCTTTTCCAGGTTTCCTTATTGGAATAATTATTGCCACTTTCCAGCTCCCTGGTATTCTCCCTTCATCCCAGACTTTGTTATACTGAAGCAGTAGTTTCTCCAGACTTCCTTCACTCAGGTATGTTATCATACTATAGCACATTTCATCCTTACCTGGTGCAGTCTCTCCTGTTCTATCTCGTGCCCTTCTTAATTCTCCCATGCTAGAAGGGACATCTTACACACTGTCAAGGTTAGTTTTCCTATGAAAAGCCTCCATATTTCCATCTTTTGTTCTCTCTCTACTTCTTCTTCCCTTCTCAGACAAATTATCAGAACTATGTACCATAACAAAAGTACTGGCAAACAACTCTGCCTTTTCCATGTTTGTCACTGCAGTCACATTTCCATTCACCAGAAATGGGTACTTCCACTCTCTCCTGTTCACTGCCATCCTTCTTATCATTTCTCCCCCCACCCCCCTACCCACACCTCTCCTACTTGGGTTGTGCTTCTGATTGAATCACAATACTTTTTCCAGTGTGTCCTTTTAGCATGTCTTATTGTCCTCCTCACTACTGCCTGAGCTTGTTTGTACTGAATCGTATGTTGGAAGTTATACGTTACTTTAACCAATTTAAAAGCCTTATTTCCATTTCTCACTGCTTCCTTACAATTATCATCCCACCATGGCATTACTCTCTTCTTTGTTCCTCCTTTACTTTTAGGAATGGATTCTAATGCAGCTGATGTTATACCTTGTTTTAATATGCTGTCAAGTGTTTCTATGTCCATCTCACCACTGACCCAACTTAGATATCTATCACTTTTTCCAGAAACTTCTCCCAATTGGCTTTCTCAAGGATCCATTTACCACCTATATTCTCTGTGACCCATGAGGCAGAAATATTTATCTTGCACCAGATTGAGTAATGATCACTCCCTACAGTTCCTTCTTGTTATGCTAATCACTCACATACTGAAGCAATAGAGTCTGATACTAATGTAAGATCAAGCACAGATTGACCCACTCATCCTGTCTCTTGACTTGACTGTACACTGAGTTATCATTTACCTCTTCCCATTTTAACCCTATCATACCCAAATGGTGCTGAATCCTTTCAGCTTTAGATTTGATCTCACAAGTTGCATTTATCACTCCTGCTATAAAGATCACCAATTTCTTCTTCTCTAGTCATGCATTCTTCTTATCTTGCCTTTCTTTAGCTGCCACATGCTCACTCAATCATTTTCTTCTGTCCTGCCAACTTGACTGCCTCAGCATATGAGACTTTTTCCTTTACCCTTATCTTCTGCACCTCCATCTCTTTTTGCACCACTTCAGTACACTACACTATGGTTACCTCCACAATTACAGCACTTTACACCCACTCCCTCTCCATATTTTCCATAGTCATGTTCCCCACCACACCTAGCACATCTTCTCTTTCCTTTGCACACTTTGGCCACATGCCCAAACTCCTGGCGATTGTAACACCTCAGATTTTGGTATATCTTCTCTCACATTGTATCACAGAAATCAAAAATATAACTCCTTTGGAGGCACCTTATCCTCAAATTCTACGGGAACAGTTTCAGTCTCCCTTTGTCATTCTTTTCGCACTCTTCACTGAACTATTCCTCACCCTTAAGTTCGCCACTAGCTCCTTCATATTAACACTGAGGGGAAACCCAGACATCACCCCCTTGCAACCATTGACCCTTTGTGCTCCAACAACCGTGGACACTTTGACTTTCCCAACATTAGTCACCTTCATTGCCTTCTCCATCTGCTCTTTAGTTTTACATCCTATCAGCAGGTTTTCATCTCCTAAGATTCTCACATGGCTCAATCCCCTACTGGCCCTCTGATGGTTTTTGTTAGATTGAGCGGATTGATTGTCTTTACTCCCCGTTCCCCCACAAATATTACAACTACATTTAGCAAATGTGCCCTCGGGCCCTTCTCCTCAACTTCTCATCCCTCATTTTCCCATCCACCTACACTAGACCCACCTCCTTTCTTTCTCTTCCAACCCATCACCTTCCTATTCTTAGTCCTTCTCCCCGCCTCTTCCCACTCAAACTCCGTGACGCTGCCGTTGCCAACTGTCTCCCTCCCTGCCATCCTATTGGAGTTTGCAAGGGACCGTGTACGAATATCATTCCAGACCTATACAGGCCATCGGTCAATATTCCCACAGAATGTCCCTCACAACAACCCAGCCCCACAGCAAAAATTGCCAGCAAATGAAGCTCTCTCTCTCTCTCTCTCCCCGTCTTGTTTTACAGCAGTTGGCACCCAGCTTAATGGTGCATTACCACCAACTTCTGCTCCGGAGTATGCGATAGACTCAGATTCTAAATCCCTTCACCCAGTCACACACATACACATACCCTAACCTACGCTTTATCCTCCCACCTTTAGCCATCCTGGTACCCTATTCCTGTTTATCCATCATATCCTATAAAAAAAACCCTGTACCCCTTAAGAAAGCTAAAAATACCCTGACCTGTGTTCTCTCACCCATGCCCAGCAACCCTTTTAATGTGAATTCCTGCACCCCCAATTTCCTTAGATTAATTCTCATCATCTCTCTCTGTATCCCATACTTCCTGCAACTCAGAACTACATGTTCTACTGACTCCTCTTCCTGACATTCCGCACACAATCCTGTCTGGTGTTTCCCTATCAGTTTCAATGTTTGGTTTAGTGCACAGTGCCCCAGCCTTAACCTAGACCACACAATTTCCTCTCTTCTGTATCTACTTCCTACCCTAGTACCTGCAACACTTTTTTGTATTTGATATAAATGCCTCCCTTTCCCCTCCCTGTCCCATCTTTCTTGCCACATTTGGTTAATTTTTTCCCAGATTACACACTTAACCTCTGCTTTACTGATACTAATATGTATTCCTATATTTTCTTTCTTTATTGCCCTCTTTGCCAACTCATCCACCCTTTCATTGCCCTTCACCCCTACATGAGCTGGAACCCATAGAAATTTAACCTGACCTCCCTGATTTGCAACTCTTGTGACTGACTGAAGGACTTTATCAAGTACATCTTGTCAGCTGTTTGAGTGAGAAGACCTTAAACTTGCTAGAACTGAAGATGAATCTGAGCATATCAACACTTTGACTAGTTTAGTTTTCTCCACCCAACGCAACGCAACCAACACTGCCATCATCTCCACTGTATACACCGCTAACTTATCAGATGTTCTTCTGCTGATTGCAATTGCTTTTGCTGGTGTAGCCACCCCAAACCCTGTCACTACTGTCTCAGGTTCCTAAGCACCATCTGTATAGACCTGAGTATAATCACTATACTTTTCCATCACATGACAGTTAAATGCACTTACCAAATCAGCTTTATACTTCCCTTTCCTTTTTACCTCTAACAAATGCCAGTCTACATCAGGCCATACCAGCTTCCATGGAGCTACAACTGGATAAACTACTGAAGGACTTATCCTTAGATCAAACACTCCACATGATCTAGCAATATCATTCGCTACCCGACTAAAGTTTTCCCTCTGAAACCTCCCATTTTCCCAGGACTCCTGCAACACTCCTTTAGCAGGGTGAGTATCATTGTGTCCCTGCAAATTAACCCAATAGTTTGCCATCAATTGCATCCTTCTTAATTCCAAAGGCATTACTCCCATTTCTACCTGCAGGGCTGATACTGGTGATGTTTTAAAAGCCCCACTGCACACTCTCAAAACCTGAGCCTGAATCACATCCAGTTTCCTTATAAGAGACCTAGCTGCTGATCCATATGCTACACTTCCATAGTCCAACACAGATCTTACTAAAGCCATTTACATTCTCTTCAATGCTGAATAACTTGCTCCCCATTCCCTACCAGTCAAGCACCTCATCACATTTATTACTTTTTTACATTTCTCCTCAACTTTCCTGATATGGTCTGCCCATGTTAATCGTGAATCAAGTATAACTCCCAGAAATTTATATGATCCAACCCTTTCTAATTCAATCCCATACATCCTTAACTTCTTCCCCACTTCAATTCTTTTCCTAGTGAAAAATACAGTTTGAGTTTTTTCCACTGAAAATCTACATCCCCAATCGTAACCCCACTCCACCACTTCATCAATTGCTCCTTGTAGTTTTCTGATTATATGCTCCGTGTTCCTGCCTCTTTTCCACAAGGCCCCATCATCCACAAACAGTGATCTACCTATATCCACTGGTACCTTTGTGAAGACACCATTGATCATAATGATGAAAAGTAACGGGCTAATCACACTACCCTGAGGTGTGCCATTTCCCACTATGTACTGTTTTGATAATTCTGATCCAATCCGAACTTGAATTTTTCTACCAAACAAAAAATCTTTAATCCAATTAAAAACTCTACCCCCAACCCCCATCTTGTGCAGTTGTGCACTTCCTTCCACATCATATCATAGGCTTTTTCAATGTCAAAAAACACTGTAGCTACTGATTCTTTATTGGCCTGGGCCTTTCTTATTTCAGTCTCTAACTTTATCACTGAGTCCATGGAATTCCTTCCCTTCCTAAAACCACTCTGATAACTTGCCAGCATTCCTCTTTTCTCAAGATCATATGATAACCTTTCAGTTATCATCCTTTCCATGACCTTACATATATTTGATGTTAGTGCTATTGGCCTGTAGCTAGTGGGTTTGGACAGATCCTTGCCCGGTTTCCTTACTGGAATTACTACTGCTTCTTTCCATGCACTTGGTAATCTTCCCTCCTCCCACACTCTGTTATAAAAATGCAGTAACTTCAAGAGCACTCCTTCTCCTAGATTTTTTAGCATAACATAGCATATGAGATCTTTCCCTGAGGAGGTTGGTCTCGATCTCTTTATTGCTCTCACCATTTCTGCCAAAGTAAATGGATCGTCAATCATATCATCTGTTTCTTTCCTCCTGTTTAACACGCCTGGGTATTGACTCATTGTACTTACTCTTCTCCTTCTCCCTTCTTCAGACAAATTTTCTGAACTATGTATCTTTACAAATGACTTAGCCATGGTCTCAACCTTATCCCTGCTGGAGACTGCTGTTTCCTCTTCAGATATCATTACTGGATACTCCCAATCCCTTCTATCTCCCCCCATCCTCTTAACCATTCCCCATACCTCTCCCACAGGCATTGTTCTTCCTATTTTGTTGCAAAAACTCCTCCAACTTGCCCTTTTAGCTTGATGTATAGTTCTTCTCACCACTGCATGCGCCTTCTTATACTGAATCAAATGCTGCATATTATGGGTTCTTTTAACTAGCCTGAATGCTCTATTTCTGTTTTTTACAGCCTGACAACTTCCTCTGTCCACCATGGCACTATTTTTCTATTCATCCTATTTTTACTCCTGGGTATAGATCCTTCTGCTGCCATAATAGTTGCTGAGGTCACCTGAATGTTCAATTCATCCATATCTCCGGAAATGTCAATCTTTGTCAATGCTTCTTCATTTAACTTCTGGAACTTACCCCAATCTGCTTTTCCAAACACCCACTTTGGGACTCCCCCACCTGGACTTATTTCAACTCTTTCACCCACTGAACATAAAACTGGTTAGTGATCACTGCCTACTGTTCAAGCTGTCCAAACTCCCCAGTTATTAATGCCAGCCAAGACATGAGACACTAACATAATATCCAATACCGACTCAGTTCCTGTTGTTATGTTTATTCTTGTTCCTCTACCATCATTTATACATACCAAATCCCTTTCTTCCATCAAATCTTCAATTACCGTTCCATTTGAATCTGTAATCGGATCCCCCCATATTGTGCTGTGAGCATTGAAATCTGCACACCGCACTACTTTATGTCTATTTTGTCCTTGTATCCTTAGTAGGCTGTCCAAATCCAACCTTTTACATAGATTGTAGTGGTTAATTATAACCACTCCCTCCCCTCTCTCCCATATTTCCACCACTATGTATTCCTGATCGTCTCCTTTTCTAGTACTCTATACGGTATACCTTGTTTGATTAACATAGCACAACTTCCTCTTCCCCCTAGATTTCTATCTTTCCTTATCATTGTATACCCATGTACCACAAAGCCTAAAGCTGGTTTCAACCAAGTTTCCTGAATACACACTACATCCGGTTTTACAATCATTTCCTTAATAAAGTCCTTAAATTCCTGGCCATTGGCCAGTAAACTCCTTGCATTCCATTGCAAAAGAATCACCATAATGAATATTAACCAACCTATGATACTTGATGGCTTGACTGATCAGTGAGGTTCTCCCTCACTTCTTCCCATGTCATTCCTGCTAACGCTAAATGGTTTACTGCTGCTTTGACCACCCGCTGAATGTTGTCACTTTTTGACTTTACCTCTACCATACTATTAATGACTCCTGCAATGAATGTTACTAGAGCTTTTTTTTCCCACATAATTCCTGTCATTTACTCTTTGCTGCATC
Source organism: Hypanus sabinus (assembly GCF_030144855.1). NCBI lineage: Eukaryota > Metazoa > Chordata > Chondrichthyes > Myliobatiformes > Dasyatidae > Hypanus > Hypanus sabinus. The sequence goes on along the minus strand of NC_082706.1, from coordinate 57,852,241 downwards.
TCTGGCACCCCTATTGCTCTCTGGTCATTAGGAGCATTATTCTGTTCTCTTGACATTCTTACAGCTTCTGCATAAGTGATCTTTCTTTTCAATCTTATTTCTTGAATTTTAGTCTCCCGTCTCATAACCTCACACCTACTATATGCCACATTATGAGCTCCTCCACAATTACAGCATTTTGGTTGCACTCCTGTTCCGCACTTTCCATATTCATGATCATCCCCACAACTAGCGCATCTCCTCTGCCTTTTACAGGTTTTAGCTATGTGTCCAAACCTTTGACAATTATAGCACCTCAATGGCTTTGGCGCATATACCCTTACTGGGTAACTCATGAAACCCAGGAACACTTTCCTTGGAACTCTTTCTTCTTCAAATTCAATCAGTACTGTTACACTTTCCTCTTTCATTCCCTCCTTTGTTGTTTTCAGTCTTAGAACATTAATTACTTTCCCCCCTTTGATATTCCTCTTCAACTCCTCCATGTTTATACTCATTGGTACACCTATGATCACTCCTTTACAAACACCATTTCGTGCTCCCACACTCCCTGTATATTCTACCTTGCATTTTCCTATCTCTTTTAGCTTGAGTGTTTTCTCAAGTTGTTCCTCATTTGCACATCTTACCAATAGATTGCCATCATTAAGGACTTTTGCAAATACTATTTCCCCTATCTTATTTGCCAAAGTTGTTGTTAGCACAAACGGGTTAATTTTCTTCATGTGTCCTTGCGTCTTCTCATTAAACCTAATTATGACAACACCTCCTCTCTGAACTTGTTCACCTTCCTCACTTTCAGAACTCTCTCCATTGTCATTTCTTATTCTTTTATTCCCTTTTGTCTCGGGTTTCATTCATCCGTCCCCTCAGTATCTCCTTATTCCCTTTATTTCTCCCTTCACAATAACCCATTTCTGCCCAGCTGCCTACCTCTGATCCCAAATCCCTATCCTACTCCTTTCCCACTCTCTTTCCCTCAACAAGTTCCAAACCACTTTCACACATGCACCACAGCAAATGAAGCTGAGCCCAGGAGCTATTTATGCAGCCAGCCCAAAATGAGAATCAGGTGCCTCAATTCGAGCACCCACCAGAACAAGGGAAAACTGGAAAACCTGGAATATGTAACTCTGGACCAGACCGTGAACTGGATTGCAAACTTTACAGACCGGACCATGACACTACTATCAAAATTAAATCTCTTATCCATTCACACACACAAGTTAAAAAATTATTTTTCAATCAAGCCATTGCTATCATTCCGCAAACATACCCACAGTGAACTATGTGCATTGACTTCTCCACAACATACAACCCTCAGTGCATGAGAACTACATATACTTTCTCACAAATCAATAGAAAGTTTCCCACAAAGATTGTAAAAAATAACCACTTTAATACTCCTACCTGCTGAATCAAATATTTCGACAAGTTCCTCACATGTTTCATCCACAATCACAACTTTGCAGCCTGCCCCTTTCCTTAAAAAACTGGCAATGCTATCCCTCTACCAACTAACCTGTCAAGCCTAACGACATTATCATCCTGCACAGGAAAACTTAAAATGTGTAAAACCAGGTTTCCTCAATACATGTCGCATCAGGAGAATCTGACAAATCAGAAATAAATTTCTTAAAGTCTTGTTCATGAGAAATCAGTCTTCTCGCATTACGCTGCAATATTTTAATCCTATTATTTACGTTCACAAGTAGACTGGGATACAGATAACAACACACACAAAATGCTGGTGGAACACAGCAGGCCAGGCAGCATCTATAGGAGAAGTACTGTCGACATTTCATCAGGTTTCGGCAGCTTTCACAGTAATTCTAATTTCCTCAGTACAACGAGATGTCTGAGCAGTACAATTCACCACATCCGTTATAAACATCACAAACTTAATTTTATCCAGCAGTAAAGCGTCTCTATTGATGTCATAGTCGACCCTAACTTGGGCCAATCCAAGTCCTGGCCACGTATTAAGCTAACATACATCCACCATACCTGCAAGTACCATGGTCGGGTGACCTGTATTAACCGACCTTTGCCCCCTCAGGCACAATGCATCCTATTAATCTTACAACCAAACAATGTAAAAAAAAAACATTGTTTAGAGACAAGGTGATTAATTTCTTTTACACAATTCAGCATCTTTAGCTTGATCTCAGGCATGTTATCTGGTAGACCAGAGTCAAATGTTGTTCTCCCGTTATCTAGTATCAAGGGTCAATCACCCCAACAACATAACAGGCCCACAAATTCCTAATTATTAACCATTTCTCTGCCGTCCCAATTTTCATACCCAGACACCTAACTATGCACCATACACTTATCTATACAGCAAAATGGCCTACTCCTGCTCCTATTTCTTATGTTCTTATGTTTTTTTTTCACTGTCTTCACCACTTTCCTCACCATGGCCTGTGCCCTTTTATACTTAATAAGATCACTCGGAGACTGATACTTCTCAACGTTCCTAAATGCCTTGTTTCTCTCCCTAATTCCCTCTGCACACTCCTCGGTCCACCATGGTACAACCTTTCTCCTATTAATTACCTTTGTAATGGGAATCACTTCCCATGCAGTTTGCTGAACAACTTGACATAACCTTTCATTGCAAGAGTACACATCTTCCTCAACATTCTGTAGCAGTTCCAGGACTACTATGAACAATAAATCTCATACTCATTCAGGCACACAAGTTGAGAAAATCTTCGACAATGAAACCACTGCCATCATTCCGCAAACATCCCCACAGTGAAATATGGCCATTAAAATCTCCACACTGTGCAACCCTTAGTGAGCGAGAACTACATATACTTTCTCAGAAATCAATGGAAAGTTTTCCACAATGACTGTAAAAATTAACCACTTTTATACACCTTCCTGCTGAATCCAATATTTCGACTACAAGTTACTTGTACACTTTATTCACTTTCACAACGCTACACCCTGCCTCTTTCCTTATAAAACTGGCAACACCACCCCTCTACCAACCAACCCATCATGACCACTGACGATATAACCCTGCACAGAAAAATGCCTTTAAATGTGCAAATACTAGTTTCCTCAATACAAATAACATCAGGAGAATCTGACTAACAAATCAGAAATAAACTTCTTAAAGTCTTGACCATTAGAACTCAGGCTTCTTGCATCCCACTGCAATATTTTTAATCCCATTATATTCCTTCACAGGTAGACTGGGGCACAGAATATCCCACCCATCAGAGCTCCTCATTACAGATCGTAAAGAGCACCAAATTTCTTGGTGTCCACCTGACACAGAATCTCACCTGGTCCCTCAACACCAGCTCCATAACAAAGAAAGCCCAGCTGCATCTTACTTTTTGCGATGGCTGAGAAAAGTCCATCTCCCACCCCCATCCTCATCACATTCTACTGGGGTTGTATTGAGAGCATCCTGAGCAGCTGCATCACTGCCTGGTTCGGAAATTGCACCATCTCGGATCATAACGGATATCCCTGCAGCGGATAGTGAGGTCAACTGAGAAAATCATCAGGGTCTCTCTTCCTGCCATCACAGACCTTTACACTACACGCTGCATCCGCAAAGGAAACCGCATTAGGAAGGACCTCGCGCACCCCTCGTACAATCTCTTCTCCCTCCTGCCGTCTGGGAAAAGGCTCTGAAGCATTCGAGCTCTCACGACCAGATTATGTGACAGTTTCTTCCCCCAAGCCATCAGACTCTCCTCAATACACAGAAGCCTGTCCTGACACCTTGCCCTACTGTCCTGTTCATTATTTATTGTGATGCCTGCACTGTTTTGTGCACATTATGCAGTCCTGTGTAGGTCTGTAGTTTAGTATAGCTTTCTCTGTGTTGTTTTGTTTTATTATTACATAGTACAGTCTAGTTTTTTGTACTGTGTCATGTAAACCATGGTCCTGAAACACGTTGTCTCATTTTTACTATGCACTGTACCAGCATTTATGGTTGAAATGACAATAAAAGCTGACTTGACTTGACTTGACTTCAACTACAGCTTCCCACATAACACCAGTTACACCAAGATACCTTTCTGCAGCTTTCAGAATAATTTTAGTTTCCTAATTAGGACGAGATGTCTGATCAGTAGAATTCACCACATCCGTTATAAACATCAGAAATTTCATTTTATTCAGCAGTGAAGTATCTTTAATGAGAGAACTGTGATGACAACATATATCCACAGATGTCACAGTCTGTTCTCTGACTGGGAACACTTTATCAAATTTATCAAATTTACGTGCTCTACTTGCTGGAAATATCTAAAAAAATGAAATCTAGGCAAATTATATTTATTAGATAATTGCTCAAAAGACATAAAACAATTGTCCAAAAATAAATCAGAAAATCTTAGTATTCCTTTAGTTTTCCGAGCCGAATAAGCTTGATCTATAATGGAAGGGTGGAAAAAGCAATTATTTTAATAGGACTATTTAAAACAAATTGAGTCAACCCGAAAAATTTCCGAAATTGAAACCATATACGTAAAGTATGTTTAACTATCGGGTTGTCAATTCGTTTCGGCAATTTAGAAAGAGCAAAAGGGAGAGAAGTCCCTAAAATAGAACCAGAGCATAACCTGGTACCGATTTAATTTCCAAACTCACCCAATGATGGCCAAAAGATTCACCCCAGTCTTTCAACCAACATAACAAATATCTAATATTAACTGCCCAATAATAAAATCTGAAATTAGGTAATGCTAACCCACCTTCCTTCTTTGTCTTCTGTAAATATATTTTACCTAACCTGGTATTTTTATTCTGCCATATACATGAGGAAATTTTTGAATCAACATTAGTAAAAAAAGATTTCGGAATAAAAATTGGTACCGCTTGAAAAATATATAAAAACTTAGGTAAAATAACCATCTTAATAGCATTAATCCTGCCTATTAGAGATAGAGATAATGGTGACCACTTAGTAAACAAGCCTTTAATCTGATCAATTAAGGGTAGAAAATTAAACCTAAATAAATCTTTATGGTTTTTTGTGATTTTGATCCCTAAGTAAATAAAAGAGTCATTAACTAATTTAAAAGGTAAATTACCATATATTGGGACCTGTCTATTCAAAGGAAACAATTCACTCTTATTAAGATTTAACTTATACCCAGAAAACTCAGTAAATTGAGCCAACAATGATAGAACTGCTGGAATAGATTTCTCAGGGTTAGAAATGAATAATAATAAATCATCTGCATACAAAGATAACTTATGAATATTTGTCCCACGATTAATACCCAAAATATCCTGTGATTCTCTGATGGCAATTGCCAACGGCTCTAAAGCAATGTTAAATAGTAATGGGCTCAGAGGACATCCTTGTCTAGTGCCCCGAAATAAGCGAAAAAAAGGAGATCTTTGATTATTAGTAAACACTGAGGATAGTGGAGTGTGATAAATCAGTTTAATCCAAGAAATGAATGTCGGACTAAAATTAAACTTCTCCAACACATTAAATAAGTAAAGCCATTCAACTCTATCAAATGCTTTCTCCACATCTAATGAAATCACGCATTCTGAAGTGCAATGTGAGGGAGTATAAACAATATTCAGTAATCTCCTAACATTGAAAAAAGAATAGCGATTTTTAATAAAACCAGTTTCATCTTCTGAAATAATTTTGGGTAATACCTTCTCTAACCTGGATGCCAGTAACTTGGAAAAAATCTTGGAGTCTACATTCAATAAAGATATTGGTCTATAGGATGCACAGTCAGTAGGGTCTTTATCTTTCTTCAATATTAAAGAAATGGAAGCTCTATAAAAAGATTGTGGCAAATTCCCCAATCCAATTGCTTCCTCAAAAACCCTACATAACCAAGGAGAAAGAGTAGCGGAAAAACATTTTAAAAAATTCTACTGTATACCCATCTGGACCTGGTGCTTTCCCAGAATTCATTGAGGAAATAACCCCTTTAATTTCTGCGTCCGTAATAGGAGTATCTAATATTAAAAGATCATCAGATGATAATCTTGGGAAATCTAATTTCCCAAGAAAATCACACATGGTATTACGATCCTGACGGAATTCAGATTGATACAGGGAGGTATAGAAGTCTTGAAATGACTTATTTATCTCATCATGGTTAACTGTCAAATCCCCATTCTGCTGACGAATCTTAGTGACTTGGCGTTTAACCAAAGCATTCTTCAACTGACTAGCTAACAGTTTACCTGATTTATCACTATGTATATAAAAATCAGATCTGGTTTTCATTAATTGATTTTCAATCAGAGATGTAAGTAATAAACTATGTTCCATTTGAAGTTCAACCCTTTGTTTGTAAAGCTCCTTACCAGAAGTGATCGAATATTTCTTATCCATCTCTTTAATTTTATCGACCAATAAAAGAGTTTCCTTCTTAATGCGTTTTCTCAAACCAACGGAGTAAGAGATAATCTGTCCACGTATATACGCTTTAAAAGTGTCCCAAAGTGTTCCGCAAGAGATATCATCCGTGGAATTAGTTGAAAAGAAGAAATCGATCTGTTCCTTCATAAATTTAATAAAGTCTGGATCTTGCAGTAAGGTAGAGTCAAATCGCCATTGTCTAACATTAGAAGCTGTATCCGTAAATTTAATAGAATGTTTTAATGGAGCATGGTCAGAGATAGCTATAATATCATAATTACAACCAATTACCAATGGAATAAAACAAGAGTCAATAAAAAAAATCAATCCTCGAATAAGAATGATAATCATGTGAGAAAAAAAAGAAAACTCTTTATCGTTAGGATGCCGAAATCTCCAAATATCAAAAACTCCATTACCAGTCAAAAAGGAGTTAATACAAGTGGCCGACTTATTGGGTAAAGTCTGAATAGATAAAGATTTATCCATCAAAGGATTTAAACAACAATTAAGGTCACCACCCATTATTAATTTATATTCTTTTAGATTGGGTAAGGAAGTAAATAAGGACTTAAAAAATCAGGACAATCCACGTTTGGAGCATAAACATTAACCAAAGTAACCTTTTTATTACAAAGTAAACCCATAATTAACAAAAATCTACCATTTGGATCCGAAAAAATATCGTGTTGAACAAATGCAATAGAGGAGTCAATAAAAATAGAAACTCCTCTTCCTTTGGCATTCGAATTTGAATGATACTGTTGACCCCGCCAAGACCCAAAAAAAAAGCGAAATTTGTCCTCCTTCCTAACATGAGTTTCTTGTAGAAAAATGATATGAGCATTAAGTGTTTGGAATACTTTGAAAATCTTCTTTCGTTTAATCGGATGATTTAAACCATTAGTATTCCAAGATACAAAATTAATGGTCTGAGCCATAATTTTAAAATCAACCCTTTGGTATAGAAAGGGTTAACCAAATTATAAACTCATGCACCCGGAAGAGGAACAAAAAAGGGGCGGACCCGGAAGTGACGACAACTCAGACATATTTGAAGTTCAAAAACAGCCCAAATGAAAAAACCAAAACAAACTGGTGAAGGAAAAGTGAAATTAGAAAACAAACTAAACCCCACCACTGCAAGAAAAAGATAAGAAAAAGCCAAAATATGTCGAGGAAAAGGAAAAAATGAGATTAATTCAACCCGCATGTCAGCGGAAGACCATTCCATATATAAAGGATATATATATCTATATATAAAAACCACCCCGACTTTAAAAATTAAAGTCACTATACTAAAAATCATACTTCTAAATATAGTTAGTTGTAAAAAAAAAGAATATAGTCACTAAAAGCTTATAAATCGGGCTATAGCCCAGACAAAACAAAAAGTATTTAAGCTATGATAAGCGATGCATTGTAGGAAGAAGACAAGATAGAAAAAAAAACGCCATCTTAAACAAAACCAAAAATATTTTTCAAAAAACCACCATCTTAATAAAAAAAAATCACCTTTGAAGGGTTAAAAATATACCTTCAAAGGAACAAGAATAGTAGTCAAGGATGTAGTATAATGGTTAAAGTGCATAAAGTGATTAATATGACAAAAACACACTTTAACTTAAATATAAAGTATAGGATAAACCTACACCAATAACCAGAGGTTAAATCTGGTTTAAGAAATCAAGAACCATCTTACACGATCAGAATCATTCATTTATTAAAGACTGGTGTCTGTAGCAGTAGGGAAGTTCTTCTCCAGATAAATTCTCGCTTCGGATGTAGAAAGGAAATCTGACGTGGAGCATCTGGCTGAGCGACTCTAAGCTTCGCAGGGTATAAGAGCGCAGGTTTCAAATTTTTCTCATAACATTCAGCCATCAGCGGTTTAAAAAGAAGCCTTTATTTCATAACTTCAGGACTAAACTCTTGGGGACACCTTTTCAAACAGAGGTACGGAGGGTTTATTTTATTAGCCAGGGAGTATTGGATCTGTGGAATACTCTGCCACAGACTGCAGGAGAGGCCAAGTGTGCGGGTATATTTAAGGAGGAAGTTGATCATATCCTCATCAGTCAGGGCATCAAAGGATATGGCAAGAGGTCAGGTGTATGGAGTTGAGTGTGATCCGGGTTCAGTCATGATGGAAAGGCAGCAGACTCGATGGGCTAAATAGCCTAATTCTGCTGCTATAATTTGTGGTCTCATGGACGCAAACCCCCACAATCATGGTGAATCTCCTCTGTCACCTTCCAGCACAAAACATCCTTTGTACAGAATGCTAAGCAAACCTTTTCAAGAACTTTGGCAAGTCAGGCAGCATCTGTTGAGGGGAAAAGAGTCGATGTTTGGGACAGAACCCCTCTCTTGCAGCATTGATACAGACCATTCGGGCCCAACCTTTCCAAGTCATCCTGGTGTCCTTTTAAACTAATCCCATCTGCCTGCCTTTGACATAGAACACAGAAATCTACAGGACATTACAGGCCCTTCGGCCCACAATGTTGTGTTGACCATGTAACCTACTCCAGAAACTGCCTAGGATTTCCCTACTGTATAGTCGTCTATGTTTCTAAGCTCCATGTACCTGTCTAAGAGTCTCTTAAAATATTCTATTGTATCTGCCTCCACCATCGCTGCTGGTAGTGCATTCTATGCCCCTACCTCTCTCTGTGTGGAAAACTTACCCCTGACATCCCCTCAGTACCTATTTCCAAGCACCGTAAAACTGTGTCCCTCATGTTCATTTTAATCCTGGGAAAATGCCTCTGGCAATCCACATGGTCAATGCCTCTCATCATCTTATACCCCTCTATCAGGTCACCTCTCATCCTCCGTCGCTACAAGGAGGTTAATATAGCATCAACGTTACCTCACAGCTCTTGAACTCAATCCCACGGTTGATGAAGGCCATCACACCAGACACCTTCTTAACAAAACTGTCAACCTGCACAGCAGCTTTGAGTGTCGTATGAACACGGACCCCAAGATCTCTCTGACCCTCCACACTACCAAGTGTTTTAACATTACTGTTATTTTCTGTGTTCAAATTTGACCTGCCAAAATGAACCACTTCACACTTATCTGCGTTGAACTCCATCTGCCGCTTCTCAGCCCAATTCTGCATCCTGTCTATTTCCTGCTGTAATCTCTGACAACCCTCCAGACTCTCCACAACATCACCAACGGTAAAGAATTTTTCGGTGGGGGACTGACAGGTTTCTTGTTCGCTTGGCCTTCTGGGTAAAGAGGCAACCATGGATGACACTGTTGGATTTGTCCTCGTACAGTCGGAGGAAATCCGAGCGAATATATCTCCCAAACACTGCCGAGCTCCAGCTATATAAATGCAAATATCAGTAACCCGGAATAAAAATATATTTCCTAGTTAATCTTAGATGAAAAGTCTGACTTTCATTCAATAAAAATGTTAATTAGTGCTATATGGCAAAAAAATCCTTCCGTCAGATTTATTTCTCTCTGGGTAAATAAAGATATGAAACACCTTTGTCCTCGAGGACAAGTGACTTGTGGCTTTCACATCACGGAAGTGCCAGACTCCAATGAGAATAACTGCTGCCCTCACCTTCATGTTCATTGGTATTGCCATCGATGGGTTCATCACTGTCAATCAGCTGGGGGTGGAGATCCGAGTAAATAGAAAATCTCCAGAATTCTACATGTTGTAACAATTGCTCTTTGCAGTGTTGTGGAACATGGCCAGAACTTGAAATAATACTAAAGGACAGAGACAGATTTGCCAAGTCACGGGTGTATTGAACGCAGAAACATCCCATCCTCATAGAGACAGGAATACAGTCACAGAATCTGATGGTCAGCGAAGATGACTGATCCATGCCTTGTTAGAAGGTGAGGTGTTCATACAGAGACAGTGAATACAGACACTGAAAACATGAGGGTGTTGCCCGTGTTCTGAGTGGCAATGGACCTGGGGAAAACGGGAATAAATGTAGCGTGGAAGCAGGGTCTGCGAATGTTTGGAGGTCTCGACTCTTGTTGATGACTGGGTATTCCGTTCTCTCTCAGCAATAGGAGATGAGACAGCGCAGAACAGAGGCCAGGTCCTGGGCCGTTGGGCTGAGCTCAGTTCGCAGCTTTTTTAAAGAACAGGACTACTGAGGTGACTGGATATTTCATCGCGCTCTTTACCTGCTCCCTGAACTTGGACTGAGTCACTGCGTAGATAAAGGTGTTGGTGCAGCAACTTACGATCGCTAACGCGTAGCCAACTTGTGCCAAAATATTTTCGGATCCAATGCCCGCCTCTCCTGTTCCTTTGACCTGGTAATAGACGAATTCTACGACAACCGTCATCCACAGGAGGATAAAGCTGCCGGAGAGGGTGAAGAGTAAAACCACAGACTTCTTCCTGCTCTCCATCTCCGGGTCTCTATTGTTCTCCCATTTACTTTGACCTCTGAGCCCCCTCCGGACACGACTGGCGACTAATATGTGCCGGACTGTCATAGCGTTGAGCAGCAGAATTATAGCGAAAGGGAGCAGAGGTGTTAAAACAGTATCGAACCAGTCAAGTCCAACCCAACTTTTGTCAGTGAAATAACTTGGCTTGGGATCGCAGAACCACGGCAGGCTGTCAATAATTTCCCCAGGTTCTATTGCGAAGTAAAACGGGATATTTTTCAGACAGAGAAGTATTCCCGTTGTGGTTTGCACCACAGCCGCAGATTTCCCGGTGCAATATTTAGTTTTCAGCTCTTGGCAACAAATGGTGACAAAGCGATCAAAGGTGAAAGTGACGGTGAACCAGACAGAACAATTTGTGGTTATTCGCCGCAGTACGTGGATAACAGCACACACAGGAGTGATGTCCAGGAAACTCAGAGGGAAGTAATGATATTTGATTTGACCCAGGATTACTTCAGTGACAATGACCAGTAGATCCGCCACAGCCATGGCCACTAGGTAACGAGTGGTGCAGGTGGAGAGGCCGCATTTACCCCGGGACAGGATGACAATAGGCACTAAATTCACTGTGGTGTCAAAAAACAAATGAACATCAACAGAATTATCGTTCATTTGGATCTGATGGCAAATTCAAATCTCTTAGCGAAATATTATGCATTGGATCAGAATTTGTCATCCAAAGTAAATACTCTCAAGCACCTCGGGAACCTTTGAGTTAAAGTTGGGTGGGATCGATCAAAATAGAGTATCATGGCTTTCAAACAGCATTTGTGAAGTAAATGGGTGATCGACGACTCAGGTCGAAGTCCTGCATAGTGACAGACACAGGATTCCCCACCCAAAACGACGACATTTCCTTCGTCTCCAAAGCTCCTGCTTGACCCGTTGACTTCCTCCCCAATTTTGCCCTTTTGTTCCAGACTCCACTATCTGCCTCCTCTCAAATCCTCACCTTTGTTCTCAATGGCGATGGTAGCTCCCCGATTGTAGTTCTAGTGACGGTCACTCCCAATACTGGTGAACCGAGTTGTCAGATACTGGAGGAAAGCCCGCAGTATCGGGATCCCAGTGTACACAGTGCACATTGCTGCAGGACCATTAGGTTATGTGCTCCACTCTAGACTTTATCTAACAATTAGTCATCTATTAATCTATAAATTCGTATCTGTAATACATGTTTTAAAAATTGTATTGAAATACATCGAAGGGTGGACCTAGCCACCCCCCATTTAATCCTATCCTAATCATGAGACAGCTTACAATTAATCTAACAACCGGCACCACTTCGAACTGTGGGAGGGAGCCGGATCAGCTGGAGGAAACCCATCCGGTCACGATGGGAACATACAATCCCCTTACTGGCTGAGGCGGGTATTGAGCCAGTACTGTAAGCGTTGTGTTTACCACTGGAAACCACTACACAACTGCCCGCTCAAGTACCTCTCCAACCTCGTGCACGACGACTCCTTAGAGCTCAAATCAGAACACTTTGACACTTCATTAAAAGGCAGATCTGGCTTCCAATATTTTCCTTCATGAAGTGGATTTCCCGATCGTATCTGTTTTACAGTTAGCATAGCTGGCAAAGTTACCCTTACGAGAGTTTCAGCAGCGCACACAAGGAGTGACAGAATTTAAAGCATTAATCTCGCTTACCAGGAACTCCAATGGTTGCAATAATCACGTACAATATTCCACTGTCACTTGCAAATGTTTGCCACATTTCTGTGTGAGCCTATTCCGTTCCGATGATTTTGTCAGCACACTTTGCGAGTGGAACACTGGCATGGCAATTTATCAGTCTTTATAGCATTTCCGAACCCCACGGGGACGTGTTTCAACAATTTCCACAAGCAACGGCAGAGTGAAATCCCTACAGGTCAGTCTAAATTTGGTCAGTGCTGACGTAATTGTGAGATTCAAACAACTGACGTTGCGGGAGACACGTCATCCTTGCATCATGTGAACGGCCATGCAATCCAAATGCCAGTGGCCCCGTCAAGAATGAATGAAGCATCTCTAAAACTTCGTATAATTAGTTAAACTTCTCTGATGTTTACAACAGGCCATCGATGAAGGGTCTCGTCCCGAATCCCCTTCCCGCCCGCCTTCCTTCTTCACCCCATTTGCTCCCCCCACCTCAGCGCTCTCTGATGATGGGTGAAAGTTGAAATATGTTAGGGTAAATTGAGGAGGGAAATTCTTCACTCCGCAGGTGATGAGAGTGTGGAACGGGCTGCATGTGGAATTGGTGGATCCGGGTTCCATTTCGACACTTCAGAAAACGTTGTAAAAGTATATGGTTAGGCGTTGTCCGGAGGGCGGATTGTGCAGGTAGATGGGGCTAGACAGAAAAATCAATTCGCCTTTGACTAGGAGGGTCAAAGTGCTTGTTTCTTTGCGCTTGTGCTCTGTGTCTTTAATAATATTCTGAGTTGTAACTTCCACAGTTAGCTCGGTGCTGCTAATAAATGCACCCAGAAATTTACAGAATGGCTGAAGAAGCTTGGAAACTGCAATGGGAGGATATGCAGGTGATAGAGAAAGGACGCGCTCAGACCAATTGTTTGAGATGTGGCTATTAGAATGTGAGGAGTATTATGATTAAAGCGGATGAGCTTACAGCGTGGATCATTACTTGGAATTATGATGTCGTGGCCATCACAGAGACTTGGATGGCTCAGCGACAGGTATGGTTACTTCTAGTGCCAGGCCTTAGATGTTTCAGAAAGGACAGGGAGGGAGGTATAATAGCTGCAGGCGTGGCACAGTTGATCAGAGGTAGTGTCACGGCTATAGAAAAGGAGAAAGTTATGGATGGGGTTGTCTAGGAACCTCTGTGTGTGGAAGTTAGGAATAGGAAGAGGCAATAATACTACTGGGTGTTTTTCATAGACCACCCAATAGTAACAGGTACATCGAGGGGCAGACAGGGAGAGAGATTCCGGAAAAGAGTAATAATAACTGGATTGTTGTGGTGGGAGATTTTAATTTCCCAAATACTGATTGGCATCTCCCTAGAGTAAGGGGTTTAGATGGGGTAGAGTTTGTTAGGTGTGTTCAGGAAGGTTTCTTGACACAATATGCAGATAGGCTGATAAGAGAAGAAGCTATACTTGATCTTGAATTGGGAAATGAACCTGGCCAGGTGTCAGGTCTCTCAGTGCGAGAGCATTTTGGAGATGTTGATCAGAATTCTGTCTCGTTTCCCATAACATTGGAGAGGGATAGGATCAGACAACTTAGGCCAACGTGTACTTGCAATAAGGGGAAATACGAGGCTCAGGCAGGACCTTGAAAGCATAAATTGGAAACAGATTTTCTCACGGAAACGTATGGAAGAAGTGTGGCAAGTGATCAGGGGATATTTGCGTGGGGTTCTGAGTAGGTACATTCCAATAAGAAATGGAAAAGGTCAGGGTACAGGAACCATGGTGTACAAAAGCTGTTATAAGAAGAAAATAAGAGATGAAAGGTTCCAAAAACTAGGCAATGACATGAATGTAGAAGATTATAAGGATAGCAGGAAGAAGCTTAAGAACGAAATTAGGAGGGCCAGAAGGTGTCATGAAAAAGCCTTGGCGAACGGGATTAAGTAAACCCAAGGCATTCTACATGTATGTGCAGAGATAGAGGATAAGACAAAAGAGAATAGGACCAATCAAATGTGACGGTCGAAAAGTGTACATGGAACTGGAGGAAATAGCAGAGGTCGCTACCGAAAAGGCGATTGTACAGATGAATTGCAGCAGACTAAAATGCATGAGCATGTAGATATTAATTGAGAAGATGTACTGGAGATTTTGGAAAGCATCAAGTTCAATAAGTCACCGGGACTGGAAGGAATGTAGCTCGGGCTACTGTGGGAAGCGAGGGGTGAAATTGCTGAGCTTCTGCAATGATCTTTGCGTCATCAATGAGTACGGGAGAGGTTCCGGATTATTGGAGGGTTACGGATGTTGTTCCCTTATACAAGAAAGGGAGTAAGCATAGCTCTGGAAATTATAAGCCAGTGAAACATACTTCAGTGGCTGGTAGGTTGATGGAGAAGATTCTGAGAGGTAGGATTTATGAACAGTTGAAGAGGCATAATAAGATCAGGAATAGTCAGTATGTCTTTGTCAAAGGCAGGTCGTGCCTTACGAGCTGGATTGAAATTTTTGAGGATGTAATTCAAAACATGGATGAAGGCAGAGCTGTAGATGTAGTGTATATGGATTTTAGCAAGGCATTTGATAAATTACCCCATGCAAGGCTTATTGAGAAAGCAAGGAGGCATGGGATCTGTGGGGACATTGCTTTGTGGATCCAGAACTGGCTTACCCTCACAAGGCAAAGTCTGGTTGTAGAATGGTCATATTCTGCATCGAGACCAGTGGCCTGTGGTCTGCCTCAGGGTTCTGATCTGGGATCTCCTACTCTTTGTGATTTTTATAAATGACCCGGACGAAGAAGTGAAGGGATGGTTTAGTAAATTTGCTGATGACTCAAATGCTGGGGGTGTTGTGGATCGTATGGAGGGCTGTCAGAGGTTACAATGGAACATTGATAGGATGCAAAACTGGGGTGAGAAGTGGCAGATAGAATTCAACTCAGATAAGTGTGAGGTGGCTCATTTTGGTTGGTCAAATATAATGGCAGAATATAGTATTAATGATAAGACTCTCAGCAGTGTGGAGTATCAGAGGGATCTTGGGTTCTGAGTCCATAGGACACTCAAAGGTGCTACGCAGGCATCAGGTGCATTTGCCTTCATCAATCGTGGGACTGAGTTTAAGAGCCGAGAGGTAATGTTGCAGCTCTAAACGACCCTGGTCAGAGCACACTGAGTACTGTGCTCAGTTCTGGTCGCCTCACTACAGGAAGGATGTGGAAACCATTGAAAGGATATAGAAGAGATTTACAAGGATGTTGCCTGGATTGGAAGCATGGCTTCAGAGAATAGGTTAAATGAACTCGGTCTTTTCTCCTTGGAGCGACAGGGGATGAGAGGTAACCTGATATGTGTGAGGTGTGAGAGAGTAGCCTCCGAGATGAGAGGTGTACAATATATTTGAGGCATCGATCGTCCGCACATTCAGAGGCTAGCACGAGAGGGCCTAGATTTAAGGTGCTTGGAAGTAGATACTGAGGAGATGTCAGGGCTAAGTTTTATACGCAGAGAGTGGAGAGTGCGTGGAATGGGCAGCCGGAGGCGTAAAAGATAAGGTATTTTCAGAGACTCCTGCATCGCTACATGGAGCTTAGAAAGATAGAATGCATTGGTACAGCCTAGGTAGTTCTAAGGTAGGGACAAGTCTGGCACAGATTTGTGGGCCAAAAGGCCTATATGGTGATGTATGTTTTCCATGTTTCTATGAACGACCTCAGAAATTTCCTTTATGCGTGAAGAGGTTGCCCAGAGAAGATTCCCGTGGGCTACGTCACGGGGATGTCCGATCACTGTTCAGATAGTGTCCTCTCCATTCTCTTTCACTCAGGCTGTCATTCATCAAGTTGACTGATTACAGAAAATCACAGAAATCCCAGAGAAGGGAACCCCGCAGTGGATTTCGCGCTTTTCCTCAGGTCACATGACGTAATTTTCCCGCCGGTGTGAGGTCATGTGATGGCCTGTTCCAACGGGTATAAAACGGGAAAGCCCTGCTGTGACACAGGGAGTTTTGTGTTGAGCTGTCACTTACTCCGTTTTGCTGCCTGTTCGTTTCATGACGCAATTTCCTTTTACAGTGGAGTTGTACTTTCTGTTTTAAAGTCCAGAGATTTTTTTCGGCAGTCTCACCAAACGCTGTCAGGTTTTTTGGTCCATTTTATTTTTACAGTATAGTCAGAGAATGAAGACTTTACCGAAGTACGGGAGCCTGAAGGATTGAGTAAGGTTGGTACCGTGGGCGGTTTTGTTAAGGGTCGACCTTATTAAGTCTTCGTCCCAGAAAAGTGACCTGCATTCTGAGATGGCCCCTGCAAGAGCAGGAAGGTTTTCTGCAGTGCTCATACTCCAGGAGAAGGTCAGTTCCCTTAAGCTGTTTTATTTCCTTCGTCGGGAATCCTTCAGACGAGGAGTGCCTCGGCTGCAATCCGCAGGTCGTCGTTACTTCGAGGAATTCTGCTTTTCAAGAAAGTCTCTCCTAATTGAATGTATAAAATACTTGGGCATTTCTAATGTACCACTTTAAGATTGTTTTCAAATTTACCACTTTAAGAACTGTTCCATTTGTCGCCTGTTGTTAAAGTTCTGAATAGCTATTAACTTCACGTTAAGTTAGTCGTTTGCTTATTTTTCATTATTTTTATTAAGCAGAGTTTAATAAATGTTTATAAAAAAAATCCTGACTGAATTCTATATTTATTGATGCCAGAGACCGACCGTAACAGCTACAAGACTCCTTCCCAGCTAAAACACCGGCACTGAGAACTTGCCAGTTTTAATTAGGAAAGCTGACGGCTTCCGTGTGAAAAACCCTATGGTCTTTCCACCTCTCCTTAATCTGCCTGCATAGATTTTCCTTAATCTCCCATTGGCTATTGGGGTGCCTGTAGTAAAATATGATCAGAGTGAATGCACCCTTTTTTGGATTTTATCAGCAAAGACTCAGTGTCCGAGGCATCATTATGTCCCTACTGAGTGTAGGTGTGGTATTGACCCTGATCAGTACGACAGACCACCCCCAGTAACCTTTTAAGTAGATTATCTGCGGTATTAAGCACCCGTTCATTTCCCTCTCTCAACTAAGTCTATGCGACGGCCACAAAATCATGTCCTGATCCATATTTCAATTTCCTCACTTTTACCCATATTATTCTGAGAATTAAAATACACACATTTCAATCTACCCATTTTATCGTACCAATTGCCCAGATATCCATTTTCTCTTCAAGTCTCCTGTCAGCTCTGTTAATGGGTTGGGATATGAGATGATTGTTCATGAGTAACCAACACTTCACACGTAGTCGTCTACACACGTACTGATATAGCTGGCGACAGATGAGGCCTATCCTTTGATGTTTGTGTCTCCCCGATTTGTGCCAGCCCTTTGAACATCTGCCAAATAATAAATTCAAGGTAAAACTAAAGCATAGAGAACGCCTCATTAACCAACACAGAGATCGTCCTATTGACTGGTTTCTCTATTTTCAGTAGGGGATGGTATGGTAGAATTAACATTGTGAAGGTGTGGACAGAAAGGCCAGGATCAGGTACAGGAATGGTTTTGAAAGCACTAAATCCGTTTGTCTGAACATGGTTGACTGCGTCTGTTCCTATTATGTCCCTGGTGACCTGTTTGTATTTGGAATTTGGGTACAAAATTCAGTATAAGAAATTAAAATCTTAATGCAGAAAACATTTTTCAACAACTCTTTTGAAATGCTGAACAAGCAATATAACAATAAAATCTGTGTACTATCCCTGAAGGACCGAATATCATTGCACAGTGACGCAATGAGCAAAACTTAACTAGGGTATTTGTTCATTGAACTGTAACTGATGTTGTTGACGACGTTGTCACACTAATGAGCTCAACAACCTTCTTTTTGCTGCATAAAAGCTTACTGAACGACTCAACGATATAAAGTGTTCCTTGGCAAATTCTGTACCACTGATCACCACTTCACATGGAAAATGGCATATCCAACTAATTACTACATAGTGAACATACACTTTCCCGTACTTGTGATGGTTGGCTTTCTTACTAAGTCACTATAGCTGGCTTCTATGTGCGTTTTTACAACTGATGTATATACCTATTCAACTGTTCGACTGCAGCTATAACCCCTGACATATGTTCTGCCTGCAATGATAGATGGGATTCAGGTATTTTTATTTCTTTGTTTTGCAAACTCGTGGAAAGTGGGTGAACCGCTGTGCAGCGGGGTAACCCTGACTGACTGAGTTTCCACCCTCTGATTCCAAACTAACGTGAACAGCACACGGGCAGCAGAACTCGAAAGAGAACAAAATTTAAAATGGAATATAGAACAATTAATGAACAACTTTCCGCTAAGAGATTGCATGTTTCTTCTTTTTCATACAGTTAATATAATGGTGATTGTCATCCTTTCTCGAGGAAAGTGTGGACTCTCGAAATGCATCACAGGTTACTTGGGGGGAATGGCAACAGAGGATCTGATGAGGGCTATCTTCACTGCTATCATGCTGCACTGTAATAGAATTTATAACTACGCTGATTTCTTGTTTATTCATCCAATTTGCACTCTGATACTTGTACTCAGTATAGCCATCACGGACTATTCCGTTTGGTTTACAGTCCGTTTCACTTTCCATCGTTTTGTTGGAATTTCATGTCAAAAGTTAAGTGAACGGTACTGCACGGAAAGAGCAACGACTGCGGTTTTAGTGACTGTTATAGTGAGCTTTGCAAGGTCAGTCCTGTTTTCCTTTATAGTAGAGCCAGAGATCATAATAAATAACTGCATCTACACATCTGAACGTCCCCAGCGTGGAAAGACTACGAGTTATTTGATAGTATCTTAATTCCTCTATTACCAATTTGTTTAATTCTATTGTTTAACCTTTTAAAAGGCTGACATATTATCTTGGCAAATGTTGGAGTCTCCAGAACAACAGCGTGAACCAGAAGGATCCAGAATTGAAGAACCAGCGGAAGTCCATAATTCTGTTGTTTGTTCTTTCAGCCAATTCCATAATACTGTGGTTTCCTAATGTCATACACCCCATGAACTGGCAAGTGCAGAATTATTCTCACACAGACAAATATTTGAATACCTCAGTATATATCCTACAGCAAGTTGGAATCATGATGAAATCCCTCAGTACCTGCACCAACACGTACATCTACACACTTCCACAGAGAAAATTGAGAGGAGCTCAGAAATGGAATGAAGTATCTGTTCACACTAAGTGGACGGTTCTAGAGGGAACTTGCCCCTAACGATGGAACTTGGCTGCAGATTGTTATGACTGGTGTACATTATTCATTGTTTTAATCAGATACTTAACAGTCAGGAGCCTGATATTTCCACAGAAATGTGCAAAACCAATTTTTTTAAATAGAGAAGTCTGATAATGTAACTAAGTGCTGGACGTGATATATTTGTGTTATTTTTTTTAACCACAGGACTGCAGACCAAATCATTTATTAACTGGAACATAAGTCGACAAGACATGTTGTAAGAGTATGAACATATTAATGATCGCAGGGAAAGCAGGTCAGTCAAAGGAAGCCGGAAAGCTTTTGATTTCCATGGAAGTCTTGATAAGAAAAACTTTCTGTTCAAGGTGGTGGGTTGGAGTCCTGAAGGATGAGAGATGACCTGATAAGGCAGGGGTTCCCAACCTGGGGTGCGAGATGGAATTTCAGGGGGTGCAACAAAGAGTGACTTGTGTCCTTGAGTGACGAGTCACAAGTCATCACTCAGCCAGCTGCCAGTGTGCCTTGAGAAATGGTAGTAATGTTTGTCGCAAGCTCACTCCAGTCTCCCACTGCCTGAGTCGAGAGAGACGTAAACTCACTCCAGTCTCCCGCTGCCTGAGTCAGCGTTGAGGATTCTCATCAGTGTTACCTGGAAGTTACACCTCAGAGTTGAGGAGTCTCATCAATGTTAGCTAGGTTACAACTCAGAGTTAAAAACCATCTCATAATGCCAAAATCTTTATACACCCCGAATCAACCATCGAGTAATGACTTCACGTTAAAACCAAACCTGCAGACAGTAGGTAAATAATTCAATTATAAAATTTTTAAAAGCCGCATTTTGATAAAAAGTAGCTGAAGTCATTCATTCGTATTTGTCTCAATGCATTAAAGAAGTTTTTGAATTTCAAAGGTTTATTCCTCTTCAAAGGTTTTATTTCTTGAATCGTTGATAATTTTGAATTGGGTTAGTTGAGGTATCACGTTTAGCACCGAGAACTTTGAATCGTGTGATGGAAGTTCATATCTCCAGTAATCATCAGAAATAGGTGTGTAAATTCAGTAAAGAGTAGTCTAATAAGTCACGTCGTGTCCCCGTAGCATTTCCACCTGACAATTTATCTTGGCGTAACCGCAGATAGTTTTTCTCATATTAGCTCCCAGTTTTCTCTTTACCCTTAACCCTTCATCATGTCAGAAAGAAGGAAATGGAATGATGACTATGTGTGCTTTGGTTTCACTTGCACAACAGGAAATGATGGCTTGCAAAAACCCCAGAATAAAAAGCATTCGGAATCAGTCAAGTTACATCAAGTGAAAGTGTTGAATAAATAGGATCAAAAGTGACTCTTCTAATTTTCTAACTTCTAAGTAATAAGATGGATGTAAATCAATACTCAAAATTGTTGAAATAACCTCAAAAAATGTCTTCCCAATATTTCTCCAAAGAAGGGCAAAGCAAACTAAAGTTTCATACGAATAATTATGAATGCAATCAGTGCCAGTACATTTCCAGTTGTTGCTATTTCTTATAACCACATTTAGCAAATGGATTTAACTTTGGGTTTTCACATTATTTTCCAACCGTGTGTGTGCTTTCTTTGTGTTCCCTAGGCCAGCCGACTTCTGGATTGCGTGTCACCCTGTTTGACCAGATATTAGACCAAAATTTCATTATCTGTTTTTTGGTTGATAATTTCTCATGTAGCTGAAACTTTTGCTCGTCGAGTCGAGTTTCGATGTCCCCATCTGCGCCAGTTTTTCTTACCCTAATCTAAGAAGTGATGTGCTAACATTCTAAAGGGCTCAAAGGAGGTTAACAAACATGATTCAAATATTGAACGAATTCTCATATGAGGAGCGTTTTATGGCACTTGACCTCTACTCCCTGGAAATTGGAAAAATGATGAGTGACCTCAGAGAAGTGTATCAATAGCCTTAATAGAGAGGATGTGCAGAGGCTGTTCCTATGGTCGTGGAGTATGAGACTAGCCGACACTGCCTCAGAATAAAGGAATGTGATTTTGAGAAATATCCTGAATGGAATTTGTTGCCACACGTTGTAGCGGTCAGGTCATTGGCTACATTTAAGACAAAGGTTGATAACCTCTTGATTACTTAGGGCATGAAGGGATACAGGGAGAAAGCATGAGATTGAGCCTGAGAGAGAATGGATCAACCAGGATGAAATGGCGCAGCAGTCTCTATTGGATCCAATGGCTACATTTGCTGCGTTATCTTATGGTCTGGTTGTTGGTTTGCAAGTATTGGAGCGGATTCTTGGATGTAGGATTTAAGTACCTTGGGAGAAAGGTAGGCCAATTGGAGATCATGGCTTTGTGAGAGACATGTCGTGCACAGACCGAATGGATAGACACTATTTCAATGATGGAAATGGAGGTATAGCAGGTGTGGAGGAACGTAGAGGTGGGTTCTCAGAGGCTTTTTTTAACGGAGCGAGAGAAGTGGGTGCGTGGAACAGGACGCCAGGATTTTTGTAGAAACACATATAATAGGTTATTTATCTTATAAAAGAACAAAAATGGACAAAAATTGAGTTCTATGTGGAAGAGAAAAGGGTGCATTGATTTTGAAGCAGATGAAAGGGTCAACCATCTTCGTGCACTGTACTTCTCTATATCAAACACCCCAGGGAGGAAGATAGTAAGGTCAGAAGTTCTTCATTGTGCAAACCAGAAAGAAGCGATTCCTGAGCGTGGTGCTACGTGTTGTGCAGCATTTTTAATCTTTGTCAATGGCGGGGCGGGGTGGAGGGGTGGCAATTGTGTGCTTCCATTCTGTTGTCTGTTTAAATAATCTAGGGAAAGTTGGGACAGAGTTAATACAGGTGAAAATGATTAGCGTGATTGAATAGACTGGCTTCAGCAATTTGTTGCCTTTGTGCTCATAGCCATTGCTACACCGAGCTTCATTGCACCTGGAATTCAATTCAGACACTTTCAGTTGTTAAACTTTGTGCAGTGAAATGAAATGTGGGTGTGTGTTGCAAATGGCAGGATGCTGAGGAACGTTATTATACATTGCCATCTTGTGCATCCCAGTTCTACAGCATGTTGAAAGCGACAGCAGAAGAGGTTAGCAATGAAGGCATATGGTATGCTCATTTACGCAGACTGGACACTGGTTTTAGAAAACGGGAAGATAGGTTGCAGCCGTGTAAAGCTATATTTTGTAAAGATTTGATTTACTGTGTGCAGATCCTACTGTCCTATCACAATAAGCATGTTGGCGATTTGAGAGAGCACGTCAAGGAGATTTTTTTTCCCTGCTTATTTGTAATGGAGTATTTGCTAAAAGTAGAATTTGGACATTTTTGCCAGAATCAGAAATGAGCGACCAACTCGTACATACAGTTGAAGTCAGAAGTTTACATACACCTTAGCCAAATACATAGAAACACAGTTTTTCACAGTTGCTGACATTTAATCCCAGGAAACATACCCTGTCTTAGGTCAGTTAGGATCACTACTTTATTTTAAGAATGTGAAATCTCAGAATAATAGCAGAGAGAATGATTTATTTCCATTTTTATTTCTTTCATCACATTCCCAGTAGGTTAGAAGTTACATAAACTTTGTTAATATTTGGTAGCATTGCCTTTAAGTTCTTTAACTTGGGTCAAACGTTTTGGCCAGCCTTCCACAAGCTTCTCACAGTAAGTTGCTGGAATTTTGTTCCATTCCTCCAGACAGAACTGATGTAACTGAGTCAGGTTTGTAGGCCTCCTTGCTCACACATGCTTTTTCAGTTCGACCCACAAATTTTCTATCGGATTGAGGTCAGGGCTTTGTGATGGCCACTCCAATACCTTGACTTTGTTCTCCTGAAATAACTTTGCCACAACTTTGGAGGTATGCTCAGGGTCATTGTCAATTTGGAAGACTCATTTGCAATCGAGCTTTAACTTCTTGGCTGATGTCTTGAGATGTTGCTTCAATATATCCACATAATTTTCCTTCCTCATGATGCCATCTACAAACGTTACTTCGTGAAGTGCACCATTCCCTCCTGCAGCAAAGCATCCCCACAACATGATGCTGCCACCCGCATGCTTCACATTTGGGATGGCATTCTTTGGCTTGTAGGCATCACTCTTTTTCCTCCAAACACAACGGTGGTCATTATGGCCAAACAGTTCAATTTTTTCTGTCAGACCAGAGGACATTTCTCCAAAAAATCCCCATGTGCACTTGCAAACTGCTGTCTGGCTTTCTAATGGCGGTTTTGGAGCAGTGGCTTCTTCCTTGCTGAGCAGCCTTTCGGGTTATGTTGATATAGGACTCATTTTACCGTGGATATAGATATTTGTCTACCTGTTTCCTCCAGCATCTTCACAAGGCCCTTTGCTGTTGTTCTGGGATTGATTTACACTTTACCCATTTCGTGCCAAGGTACATTCATCTCTAGGAGACAAAATGCGTCTCCTTCATGAGCGGTATGACGGCTGCATGGTCCCAAGATGTTTATACTTGTGTACTATTGTTTGTACAGCTGAATGTGGTACCTTTGGGCATTTGGAAATTGCTCACAAGGATGAAGCAGACTTGTGGAGGTCCACAATTTTATCTTTCAGAGGTCTTGGCTGATTTCTTTCAATTTTGCTTGTAAACTTCTGACCCACTGGAATTGTGATATAGCCAATTAAAAGTGAAATCATCTGTAAACAATTGTTGGAGAAATTACCCGTGTCATGCACAAAGTAGATATCCTCAATGTCTTGCCAAAACTATACTTTGCTAATATGAAATCTGGAGTGGGTCTTAATGACTTCAACCTAAGTGTATGTAAACTTCTGACTTCAACTGTATATGGGAAATAGTAAACAGTCGACATTTCAGGCCGAGACCCTTCATCAGGACTGGGAAAACAACAGATGAGACGTCAGAGGAAGAAGTGTGAGGGTGAAAGCGGTGGAAGAAGTGGTAGGTGATAGGTGAAACTGGGAGAGGGAGAGTAGGAGAGTAGGGAGATAAGGAAAAAAATTCTTACGATATAATTTCCTTAGCGATTCTCAAAAGATTATTGCTAATTCCTCCACATCTCTTCAGCCACCTCTTTTAGATCTCTGGGGTGTACACCATCTTGTCCAGATGATCTATGTACCTTCAAACCATCTGTTGCTCAACAACCTTCACCCGAGTAACATAACTTTACACATTCTGACCACTGACATCTGGGACTTCCATATTCCTGCCAGTGCCTTCCACAGATAAGGATGATGTATAATACTTAATCAGTTCATCTGCCATCACCTTGCACCCCCACCCCATTAGTACCTCTCCAGCATCATTTTCCAGTCATCTGATAGCCACTTCTGCCTCTCTTTTACACTAGGTGTACCTGAAGAAAAAGCTGGTATCCTCTTTAATATTACTGGCTAGCTCACCTATGTATTCTATCATTTCCGTCTTCATTATTTTGGTTGCATTCTGTTGGTTTTTAAGAGCTTCCCAATCTTCTAACTTTCTAGTAATTTTTGCTCTCTGCTCTCTCTTTGGTTTTTATGTTGTCTTTGGTTTCTCTTATCAGCCATGGTTTTGTCAGCTTACCTTTAGAATATTACTTCCTCTTTGTGATGTATATATCCTGCCATCCGAATTGCTTCCAGAAATTCCAGCCATTCCTGCTGTTTTCATCCCTGCCTGTGTTCTTTTCAAATCAATCAATGTTGACCAATTTTTCTCTCATGCCTCTCTAATTCTCTTTATTCCACATCAGACCATAGCTTCTCCTTCTCTAACATTGGGGTGAATTTGATCATATTAAGATTACTTACCCATAAGTGACCTAATTAATTCCGGTTCATTACAATACCCAATCCAGAATCGTTGATCCCCAAGTGAGCTCAACCATGAGCTGCTCTAAAAAAGCATCCTGTGGGCATTCTAGGAATTCCTCCTCGAGACCAACACCATGCTAATCTTCCTAATCACTTGCATGACAATCCCCCATGACTATTGTAACATTGCCCTTTTTGGCATGCATTTTCTATCTCCCATTGGAATTTGTGGACCAGATACTTACTACTGTTTGGAAATTCCTGTCAGGGATTTTTCTTGACATTAGCTGTTCCTTAATTCTACCCACAGATTCTACACCTACCAGTCCTATGCTACCTCTTTCTAATGATTTTATTTAATATTTTACCAACAGAGCCACACAACCTCACAACCAGCTTGTTCTTGGCCCGATCTTTCAAGAAACATAAAAGTATATGGGAAACAAGAGGACCTGCAGATGGTAGAAATCTAGAGAACTACATACAAAGTGCTGGAGGAGCTCAACATGTTAGGCAGCAACTATGGATGGGAATCAACATTTCGGGCAAAGACCCTTCATTGGGACTCTTGATACCCACATATCTGGAATATCAACAAGCAAAGAAAATAGAAAGTAAAGCGAAAAGCTTTGACAAAATTTAGTTCAAGGCTTTAAAAAAACCTCAGCAAAACAGAGCTGAATAGTTAAGAAATACAACAAAGGCAATAAACACTTTCATCAATTCCGTCATTGACTTTTTTAATAAAGATATCTTGGTCCTATTTCAATCAGTGAAATTTATGACAATAAATAAGAACTAGAAAAGACTGCTTACACTCAAACCCACTTAGATTAACAGTACGTTGGACAGAAGGAAGATTAAAAATAACACACATGAAAAAAATCACACAACAGTCAGATAAAACTTCTAAGTATATATTTTCATCAAAAATGATCAGGATACAGCACTCCATGCATGTATATGCAATTGTGATGAGAAATACAGACAAAAAAACTTAAATGAGGCCAACTCAGAAAAATGAATCATCACTATGGAAGAAAACATTAGCCAGTGGAATGAGTGTGACCCTCCATGGGAGACATCCCAACGATCTGAGCAGACGAGATGTTCACAAGTAAGCATCAAGAACCTGAATGAAAGTTGGAGACGACTTCGCAGAAACAGAGGGGTTCCTTGCAGAAATACAGGACCATGTGGTCAACAAAAAGAAAAAAAATCAAAAATAGATACAATACAAACAAACAAGGCAATAAGTGCAGACGATGCCAAGAGAAACCAGCCACAACCCAACGTATTCCAGGATCCTGCAGCAGTTTAATTCAATCTGATTTCTTATGCAGGTACAATCAAGTGGTAAATATCATTCACCAAAATCTTGCTTTAAAATACAAACTCATGAATGACCACCATAACTTCATTAAGGCACCATAAATTCAACCCTGATCCACTGAAGTACCAGAGACAGTTTAAAACACAACTGATTTGTCTGTCTCAGATTTAGAATATTAAACTCCAGTCCCATTAAAGGTGAATGTGCAGCAGAAGAAACTCGTCCCATGCCCAGTGACCAGGGTGCAGAACTGGGTGTGGTGAGCAGCAGCAATAATTGCAGAGTTCAGCACCGACAGTCACTCTCAAGTTTGCATTCAGCAATGGTGATCTACAAATATATAGCATGCAGCTTACTGAAATTTTCTCACAGTGTGAACCTGTCAATGTGTCACAAGTGTAACATGCTGTAAGGATTCACTGCTAACGTAATGGCCTCTCTGTAATGTTTCACTGCTGAGCTAATGGTTTCTCTGTAGCAACATTTAGGTTACAACTAGAGATAAGACCATAAGACAAAGCAGCAGAAGTTGCTCATTCGGCCCATCGAGTCTGCTCCGCCATTTTATCATGAGCTGATCCAATCTCCCCTTTAGTCCCACTTCCCCACCTCACCATATCCCTTGATGCCCCAGCTACTCAGATACCTATCAATCCCTGACTTAAATACACCCAATGACTTGGCCTCCACTGCCGACCGTGGTAACAAATGCCATAGATTCACCACCCTCTGGCTAAAAAAAATTTCTTCACCTCTCTGTTCTGAATAGGCACCCTTCAATCCTTAAGTCATGCCCTCTCGTACTAGACTCTCCCACCATGGGAAATAACATTCCCACATCCACTCTGTCCATGCCTTTCACCATTCAAAATGTCTCTATGAGGTCCCCCCCCCATTCTTGTAAACTCCAAGGGGTATAATCCAAGAGCAGTAAAACGTTCCTCATACGTTAACCCTCTCATTCCCGGAATTATTCTAGTGAACCTTCTCTGAACCCTTTCCAATGTCAGCACATCCTTTCTTAAATAAGCTCAAAAATGCACAGAGTATCCCAAGTGAGGTCTTACCGGTGCCTTATAGAGCCTCAACATCACATCCCTACGCCTATACTCTATTCCTCTAGAAATGAATCCCACATTGCATTCGCCGCATTCACCACTGATTCAAGCTGGAGGTTCACCTGAAGGGTATCCTGCATGAGGACTCCCAAGTCCCGTTGCATCTCAGAACTTTGAATTCTCTCCCCATTTAAATAATAGTCTGCCCGTTTATTTCCTCTACCAAAGTGCATGACCATACACTTTCTGACATTGTATTTCATCTGCCACTCTTATGCCCATTCTCCCAATCTATCCGTTTCTCTGCAGACTATGTTTCCTCCGCACTACTGGCCCCTCCACCTATCTTTGTATCATCAGAAAACTTAGCCACAAAGCCATCTATTCCTTAATCCAAATCGTTGATATACAACGTAAAAAGAAGCAGCCCCAACACGTACCCCGGTGGAACACCACTGGTAACCGGCAGCCAACCAGAATGGGATCTCCTTAATCCCACTGTCTGTTTCCTGCCAATCAACCAATGCTCTATCCATGTATATAACTTACCTGTAATTACATAGGCTCTTATCTTGTTTAGCAACCTCATGTGCGGTACCTTGTCAAAGGCCTTCTGAAAATCCAAATACACAACATCCACTGCATCTCCCCTGCCTAGCCTACTTGTAACTTCCTCAAAAAATTGCACTAGGCTTGTCAGGCAGGATTTTCCTTTAAGGAAACCATGCTGAGTTCTGCCTATCTTGTCATATGCCTCCAGGTACTCCATAACCTTATCCTTGACAATTGACTCCAACAACTTCCCAACCACTGATGTCAAGCTAACAGGACTATGATTTCCTTTATGCTTCCTTGCCCCCTTCTTAAATAGCGGGGTGACATTTGCAATCTTCCAGTCCTCCGGAACTAGAGCAGAATCTCTTGACTTTTGAAAGATCATTGCTAATGCCTCTGCAATCCCCACAGCTACTTCCTTCAGAACACAAGGATGCATTCCATCTGGTCCAGGAGATTTATCTACCCTTAGAATATTCAGCTTCCTGAGTAGTTTCTCTGTCGTAATTGTGATTGCGCATTTTTTTCTTTCCTGACTCCCTTGAGTGCCCGGTATACTGCTGATGTCTTCCTCAGTGAAGACTGATGCAAAATACTCGTTCAGTTCCTCCGCCATGTCCTTATCTCCCATTATAGTTTCTCCAGCATCATTTTCTATCAGTCCTATGTCTACTCTCACCGGTCTTTTACTCCTAATATACTTGAAAAAGCTTTTAGTATCCTCTTTGATATTATTTGCTAGCTTCCTTTCATAGTTCATCTTTTCCCTCTTAATGATCTTCTTAGTTTCCTTTTGTAAGCTTTTAAAAACTTCCCAATCCTCTGTCTTCCCACTAATTTTTCCTTCCTTAATTGCCCTCTCCTTTGCTTTTATTTTGGCTTTTACTTCTTTTGTCAACCATGGTTGCATCATTTTTCCATTCGAAAATTTATTTTTTTGGAATATATCTGTCTTGCACTTTCCTCACCTCCCATATAAACTCCAGCCATTGCTGCTCCGCTGTCCTTCCCACTGGTGTCCTTTCCAGTCAACTTTGGCCAGTTCCTCTCTCATGCCACTTCCATTCCTCCACATTAGATTTCGGCTTCTCTTTCTCAAATTTCACAGTGAACTCAATCTTGTTATGATCACTGACTCCTAAGGGTTCCTTCACCTCAATCTCTCTAATCACCTCTGGTTCATTACACAAAACCCAATCCAGTACAGCTGATCCCCTAGTGGGCTCAACAACAAGCTGTTCTAAAAAGACATCTCGTAGACATTCTACAAATTCTCTCTCTTGAGATGCAGTGCCAACCTGATTTTCCCAATCCACTTGCATGTTATCATAACACTGCCCTTCTGGCAAGCCTTTTCTATTTCCTGTAGAATTTGTAGTCCACATCACTGCAGCTGTTAGGAGGTCTGCAGATAACTGCCATCAGGGTCCATTTACCCCTGCGATTTCTTAGCTCAACCCATAAAGATTCTGCACCTTCCGATCCTATGTCAACTCTAATGATTTAATATCAATAAAGCCACGCCACCTCCTCTGCCTACCTGCCTATCCTTCCAATACACCATGCATCCTTGGCCGTGCAGCTCCCAGAAACATGCATCCTTTAGCCACATCTCAGTGATAGCCACAATATCATACCTGCCAATCTGTAGCTGTACGACAAGATCATCCACCTTATTCCTAATGCTGTGTGCATTTAAAAAACACCTTAAGTCCAGTATTTGGCATATTTTGCTTTTACTTCACTGCAACTCATCCCACTGGCTGGAAATTTGCCCCATTATCTGCCTGTCCTTCCTGACATCCTTACTACTCACTATCATAGATCTATTTCTGTTTTGCCTTTCCTCTGCTCTTTCATTCCGGTTCCCATCCCCCTGCCAAATTAGTTTAAACCATCCGTGACAGCTCTATTAAACTCTCCTGCCAGGATATTGGTCCCCTTTGGGTTCAGGTGTAACCCGTCATTTTTCAAAAGGTCATACTTCTCCCAGAGGAGATTCCAATGGTCCAAGAATCTGAAACCCTGCCCCCTGCACCAGTCTCTCAGCCACACATTCATCTGCCTGATCCTACTTTTCTTGCCCTCCCTAGCACATGGCCCAGGTAGCAATCCTGAGATTACTACCCCGGAGGTCCTGCTTATCAGCTTCCTTCCTAATTCCCAGAAATCTCTCTTCAGGACCTCCTCCCTTTTCCTATCTATGTGATTGGTACCAACATGTACCAAGACAGCTGGCTGCTCGACCTCTCCCTTCAGAATATTCTGGACCCTATCCGAGCCATCCCATACCCTGGTACATGGGAGGCAACCCACCATGCGGGTATCTCTATCAGGCTCACAGAATCTCCTGTCCATTCCCCTCACTATGGAATCCCCTATGACTACCACAATACTCTTCTCCCTCCTTCTGTCCTGCAGAACAGTGCCAGATTCCCGGTCACCGTGGCCTTCCGCTGTCAGGTCATCCCCATCAACAGCGTCTAAAACGATATATTTGTTCCTGAGGGGGACAGTCACAGGGGTGCTGTCCACTATTTTCCCTTCCCTCTCCTGAGAGTCGCACAGTTTTCTGACCCCTGTAACCTAGGGATCACTACCTACCTGTAGCTCCTGTCTATCACCGCTTCACTTTCCCTAATAAGCAGTAGGTCATCAAGCTGCAGCTCCAGTTGCCTAACACGGTCTCTGAGGAGCTGCATCTCGGTGCACCTGGCGCAGACGTGGCCATCAGAGAGGCTGCAGGTCTCCCAGGATTCCCACATCTGACACCCCGAACAAAGCACTAATCCTGCAGACATGCTACTTAATTCTACAAGAATGAAATAATGAAAAATAAGTCTACCCACCCACTTACCTCGCCAAACATATGAACTTTTTAAACCGTTAGCTCATACTGTTAGCTGTGTGAGCCCTGCTGTTCCTTCGACTGTCCAGGCCGTTTCATCAAGGGGAAAAAAGAGAATCAATGCCTTGCACTCGCCTCTTCCCATTACCGCCTAAGCCCGTTGAGCCAAGACCCTGCACTCTGCTGCCTGCTGTATAGGGTGGTCTTCTTTTTAAACTCTCCGCACTGTCCTGTCTACGTCACACGGGCCTCTGCAGTCTCACCCTTCTTGTACTGAAGAACGTTTTTATATAAAAACTGCCTTCCTTCAGGGTTTAGCTCTGATGCTGTACTTCTTGTCCCGATGAAAAGCACAGGGTTTTGGAATGGGGGCTATCCAATGACAGAAATGTTGTTCTTTCTTGTGAGTCTGAAGGAAAGATTTTCGCGGTCTTTAGCCGGGGAGAGATGAGAAGACGCGAATGGAGAGAGTGGGCCCTTTTTCTAATTTTTGTTTTCTTCACTAACCCTACAGTCAAAGTAAGAATTATAAAGCTCAATCGTTTGATCACACATTCTGTACCGTTTTTCATTTCAGGGTACTGATCCGTAACAGAGGGCACATCACGCAGCATCCACTCAAAAGAGATTTCTTAAGTCTGGCCGGGCTGCGGGGCTATCACCTCCAACAATACGCTGTCAGCTTAAGCGGGAGTTACATAAGGTTAGAGGACTGAGGGAATCGCTTCCCACATTTACTGCAGGTGAACGGCCTCTACCCAGTGTGAACTCGCTGGTGTTTCTTGAGGTGGGATGAGCAAGTGAATCCCTTCCCACAAACTGAGCAGGTGAACGGCCTCTCTCCAGTGTGAACTCTCTGATGCACCTTCAGATGAGATGAGCAAATGAATTTCTTCCCACAGTCTGAGCAGGTGAATGGCCGCTCCCCACTGTGAACTGTCCGGTGTGCTTGTAGGCTGGATGACCAATTGAATACCTTCCCACACAATGAGCAGATGAATGACCTCTTCCCACTGTGAACTGACCGGTGTGCACGTAGGCTGGATGACCAAGTGAATCCCTTCCCACAGACTGAGCAGGTGAACGGCCTCTCCCCAGTGTGAACTCTCTGATGTACCTTCAGATGGAATGAACAAGTGAATCCCTTCCCACAGTCCGAGCAGGTGAATGGACTCTCTCCAGTATGAACTGACTTGTGTGCCAGGAGGTCGGACGACTGAGTGAATCCTTTCCCACATTCTAAGCAGGTGAATGGCCTCTCCCCAGTGTGAACTGACCGGTGTGCTTGTATGTGGGATAACTGACTGAATCTCTTCCCACAGTCCGAGCAGGTGAACGGCCTCTCTCCAGTGTGAGCTCGCTGATGTACCTTCAGTTGGGATGAGCAAGTGAATCCCTTCCCACAGTCCGAGCAGGTGAACGGCCGCTCCCCAGTGTGAGCTCGCTGATGTACCTTCAGTTGGGATGAGCAAGTGAATCCCTTCCCACAGTCCGAGCAGGTGAACGGCCTCTCTCCAGTGTGAACTCGCTGATGTATCTCCAAATGAGATAACTGAGTGAATCCCTTCCCACAGTCCGAGCAAGTGAACGGCCTCTCCCCAGTGTGAACTCGCTGATGTACGTCCAAATGAGATAACTGAGTGAATCCCTTCCCACAGTTTGAGCAGGTGAACGGCATCTCCCCAGTGTGGACTGACTGGTGTCTCTGTAGGTGGGATGACTGACGGAATCTCTTCCCACAGTCCAAGCAGGTGAACGGCCGCTCCCCAGTATGAACTCTCTGATGTACCTTCAGTTGGGATGAGCAAGTGAATCCCTTCCCACAGTCTGAGCAGGTGAACGGCCGCTCCCTGGTTTGAACTCGCAGCTGAGCCATTAGGTCAGATGACCAAGTGAATCCTTCCCCACAAATTCAGCAAATGACCAGCCTCTGCCCAGTGTGAACTGACCAGTGTGTCCACAGGTGGGATGACCAACTGAATCCCTTCTCACCCACTGAACAGATGAATGGCCTTGTGCAGTGTGAACTTGCTGAGGCACCTTCAGTTGATATGACTATTTGTATCCATTCACACTGCCTGAGCAGATGAATGGGATTCCCCCTGTGTAAAATGACAGGCGTGCCAGTCAGTCAGATGACCGAGTGAATCCCTCCCCACAGTCTGAGCAGGAAGGATGATCGACTGAATCCCTCCCCACAGTCTGAGCAGGAAGGTTGATCGAGTGAATCCCTTGCTCCACTTCTTAAATGTCTGGACAGAGACAGCAAGACTGGCGTGTAGTGTTCGAGATTCCTGCAGATAAATTCCTTTTCATTTTTAACCTGTAAGAAGATTTACAAAATCCATCAGACAACATTTCAGATGAGATCCCTTGAGTTGTCAAGGTGTAATCTAGCATAACACTGTTACAGTGAAATTAAACCCAAGTTGGAGAGAGAACTAACTGGGCACAGTGCTGGTATCTGGAATGACCAGACTCTCTGATGCTCTTCCTGTCTCTATAAGAATGGGGCATTTCTGCCATCACCAATCTGTGAACTGGCTCAGTCTGACTCTCTCCATTGGTATTACTCCGTGTTTCCACTGAGCTGCATGGGTTCCTGCCCCACAGTAACTGAAACACTCTCACACAAATAGCCGACAGTGCATTCCACGCACCCACCACTTTCTGTGTAAAAAACTTACCCTGACATCCCCTCGGTATCTATTTCCAAGCACCTTAAAAGTATGCCCCCTCGTGTTATCCATTTCACCCTTGGGAATAAACCTCTGGCTACCCACACCATCAATGCCCCTCATCATCTTATAGACCAAAAACAGGCTCCAAACATAAACAAGGAGATTATACATTGCTTTGAGCATTTGTTGGAAGCATACAAAATTATGAGGGTATAGATACGGTAAATGACAACAGCTTCTTCCACTGAGGTTGGGTGGGACTACAACCAGAGATCATGGTTAAGTGGGGAAGGTGAAAATTCAACGGGAGCATTTGGAAAAGCTCTTTACTGAAATGGTCGTGAGAGTGCGGGAATGAGCTCGGTTTCACCATTTAAAGGAAGTTTGGATGGGAGCCTGGGTATGGAAGGTGATGTCCTGGTGCCGGTAGTTGAATTAGACAGCTTAAAAGTAGCCTGTTTACAAACTGAACCTCTCCATGTTTCTATGACAAAGGTGCTGGTCAAACTTGATTGGAAGCGAAAAGGTAGGAATTACCACAAAGCAGCAATGGCTGGAGTTTCTGGGAGCAATTCGGGAGCTGAGTGATCAATACATCCCAAAGAAGTGGAAGTATTGGAAAGGCAGGACACAACTGTGGCAGAAATGAGAAACCAAAGCCAACGTAAAAGCCAAAGAGAGTGCAAACAGAAGAGCAAAAATTATTGTGAAGCTTTTAGAAACCAGCAGAAGATGATTAAAAAAAGTCAGCTGAGCTCAGGGCGTGGAATGGTGATATTGTAGTCATTAATGAGTCTTGGTAGCACCCAACAGTCTGAGGCATTTACAGGAACAAAATATCTGGGGCCTCAATATCTCTTGAAAACCAAGGTTCCCTGCACCAATTACCTTTCAACTTTTATTTTGGCAGGCACATACAAACAGGACACCCTCAAAATTTCACTTCTGAAGGCTTCCTGCTTATCAAGTACTCCTTTGCCAGAATACAGCTTGTCCCAAACCACACTTAGCAGGTCCTTTCTGATACCATCAACATTGAACTTTCTCTAATTTAGAATCTCAACCCATGGACCAGACCTCTCTTTTTCCATATTTACTTTGAATGTCATGGCATTATGATCACTGATTCCTGTCACCAGCCCTAGCTCATTTCCTAACAGCTTATTGCACACCTCTATGTCGGGAATTCTACGTACTGATTAAGGGCACATTTCACAAACTCTACCCCATCTAGTCCTTTTACAGTTTGAGAGTCGCAGTCAATATTTGGAAAGTTAAAATCATTTACTGAATCAACCTTTTGTTTCTTGGCATGGTCTGCGATCTCCATATAAATTTGTTCCTCTAAATCCCTCAGACTGTTGGGTGCAACCAAGTCCCAGTAATGGCTACAATATCATAATTCCGTCCTGAGCTCATCTGGATTTCCTACAATGCTTCTTGCATTGTGATATACACAGCTCAGCACATTCATCGCACCATGCTCAACCATTTGATTGCTGACTCTATCTGAGGTTTGAAATCCTAAGAACTTCCTACAGGGAGACAATTGAGAGAATCCTGACTGGCTGCATCACTGCCTGGTGTGGTAACTGTCTTCCCTTAAACACAGGATCCTGCAGAGACTGGTGCCGACAACCCAGCACATCTGCAGATGTGAACTTCCCACTATTCAGGGCATTTACAGAGATACATGTGTAGAAAGGGCCCAGACCATATTGGGGACCCAATTCACCAGAACCACACACTGCTCCTGCTGCTGCCATTCAGGAAACGGTCCCATATCACAAGGACCAATCGTTTCTGGGACAACATCTTCTGCTAGGCCAATCAGACTGATTCATTCATGCTGATACACTTGCATTTCCATGTTTTATTGTCTGTCCTATGTACAAACTATGAATTATAAATTACAGATTGCACATTTAGACAGAAACGTAACGTAAAGTTTTCTACTCCTCGTGTACATGAAGGATATATGTAATAAAGTCAATTTAATTCAAATCACCCTCTCCACTATTTATTCTGTCATTATGGCTCCCATCTCCCCTACAACTTATTTTAACCACATCACCTCCTCCCCCCATACTAGTATTAGCAAGCCCTACCTCTTGTTCTGTTCCCCTAACAAAACCCCTATCACCCATTTGACTTTACTCTGCCAGGTAATCCCCCCCCCCAACAATTTCTATAGTAGTCCATCTGTTGTGCGGGTCAGCAACAAGAGTACTCTGTGATCGCTATTTAACCTCATTCCCCTTCCTGACTCTCACCATGTTTCCGGTGTCCTGCACCTTAGGTGTAATTCACCATGTCATATCTATCAGCCCCTCCAACTCCTGGATGATCCGGAATTCATCCATTTCCAGTTCCAACTCCTTACAGTGCAGGGTTACAAACTGCAGCTGGATGCACATCTTGTACATGAGGGCATCAAGGCCACGAGATCTCCCCACCTTCCCACCAATCTCCCCTCTAATTTGTAATGACCAGTGTATACATAAATCTTGTACTGTGCATGTATTTTACCCAGTGACATGTGCACAGTAAATTTTCTGTAGAGTGGTTTTCATTTGAACGGCTAACAAATCATTGTCAATAAGAACATTGATCACCTCTAGGTTTGATAGAGTTCATCTGTACTCTCACACAAACCATATAGCACGCTTGTAAAGGGTAATGAAGGATTTTCCCACCAGAGCTTTTGCACATTGTCCATGGGTGGTTTGCTTGCCAAATTACACTTTAAAGTCAGATTTCCAAGTATCACTGCACTTCTTCTCACTTGTAAAAATTCTCCAGCAACTTTTGCATCTCTATAATACACATAGGTAACACCAGTTTCTATATTGGACATAAAT
Organism: Hypanus sabinus; assembly: GCF_030144855.1. Classification (NCBI taxonomy): domain Eukaryota; kingdom Metazoa; phylum Chordata; class Chondrichthyes; order Myliobatiformes; family Dasyatidae; genus Hypanus; species Hypanus sabinus. Next base: position 57,815,389 of record NC_082706.1, on the reverse strand, counting down.
ATTTCCCCTGAACCCTCCAGACGAATTGAGGGTGTGTAAAAAAAAATCATTTTGAACCTATGTAACCTCTGGCTAAAAGAACAATTGGGACTGAATAGGAATTTTTGTACTGAAGTAAACTCTGTCTTCAGCAGGTAGCTAAGACAGGCTCATTACCAGTTCACTGCGGCTTGCAGAGAGACACACTGAGAGCTGGTAACATCATACATTGTACCCTCATTTGAGTAAAGGAAGAAGGACTTGCAGATAAGGACAGGAATGAACTCTGTCTGTAATTAAGTCAGGACCCTGAAAAGGAAATAACTGATAAGGACAGGACAGTACATCCATCTGTAATTAAAACTTTGATTTAGTGAACCCTCTTATCTAAGTAATTAAGTTTTGCACCAATAGACTTGGTGAGCATACCAGTTGAAACAACATCTTGCAAAAGTAATATATGGGGCTTACTATGTATAAATAGATGGCTGTAACCTGACTGAGTCAGTCCACTTGTCAGATGGCGGCAGTGCTTACGTGCCTTCCCGTTGACAACTGGGTCTCATTCTCCTGCAGGAGAATACACAATAAACTGTGGAGACGTTAAGAAGCTGGTCTCCCGAGTTTTATTCAGATTCAACTTTAACATTTGGCATCATGAACAGGATCCCAATATCGGTCGTGCCAAAGAGACGGGCTGAGTAAGCGGCTGGACCACTCTGGGGAATACGGAGACTGACCGGGCACCCAATAGGTACCTGACCTTTAGTCACTCTCCGTTAGTTCCTTTGAAGGTACGGTCTCTCGCCCAAGGCAGATCGCATATCCTTGACAGGACTGGGAAGGCATCCGTCGGGAGACTCGTATAAGGTAGGCAAAATTTTACTTAGTGGGCAGGTGGTGGTGACGGGTAAATTTGTCAATTGAGCAGGAGGTGCCAGCCGGGTAAATTTATTAAGTGGGCAGGAGGCTTTGTGCCGGGTAAATTAATAAGAGAACAGGGGTCAATTGTAGTCGAGTGATACGAGTGGGCCAGGAGCAGCCCTACAGGCAAAGAGGCCAGACAGCGCAGGCGCATGATGTAGTGCTCCAAAGGTTTAAAAAGAAAGACCGCCATATACAGCGGCCATCGTTGGAGAGGGCTGAGACAGAATGGGTCAAATCGGCTCAATCTGGCTTCGGCGAGAACAGGCAGAGGCGAGGTTTGAACAGGGCACAACTGCGCAAGCACGTGTAAGTCAGTGGGAGAATTTAAATAGCGAGCAGAGGCTGAGTATGAGCTTCACTCCAGGTGAAGTAAGGCTGGGTAAGCTCCTTTAATTAATCTAATTAGTTTAGGGGTAGTTAATGGAAGCATCACTTCGGGTAGCTGAGTGCTCTGTTTGCAGTATGTGGGAAGTCAGGGCGAGCACAGCTGTCCCTGATGACTACACCTGCAAAAGTTGCATCCAGCTGCAGCTCCTGACAAACCATGTTAGGGAACTGGAGCTGGAACTGGATGAACTTCGGATCATACGGGAGGCAGAGGCAGAAATAGACAGGAGTTTCAGGGAGACAGTCAAACCTAGGAGTTCGGAGACAGGTAGTTGGGTGACTGTCAGGAGAGGGAAGGGGAATAGACAGGAAGAGCAGAGCAACCCTCTGGCTGTTCCCATCAACAATAAGAATACCATTTTGGATACTGTTGGTGGGGATGACCTACCAGGGACAAGTTTGACAAATCTTATTGAATTTTTGAAGAGGTTACGAGGAAAGTTGACGAGGATAAAGCAGTGAATGTTGTCTATATGGACTTCAGTAAGGCCTTTGACAAGGTTCCACACAGAAGGTTAGTTAGGAAGGTTCAATCATTGGTATTAATATTGAAGTAATAAAATGGATTCAACAGTGGCTGGATGGGAGATGCCAGAGAGAAGTGGTGGATAACTGTTTGTCAGGCTAGAAGCCGGTGACTAGTGGTGTGCCTCAGGTATCTGTATTGGGTCCATTGTTGTTTGTCATATACATTAATGTCCTGGATGATGGGGTGGTAAATTGGATTAGCAAGTATGTAGATGATACTAAGGTAGGTGGCGTTCTGGATAATGAAGTAGGTTTTCAAAGTTTGCAGAGAGATTTAGGCAAGTTAGAAGAGTGGGCTGAACGATGGCAGATGGAGTTTAATGCTGATAAGTGTGAGGTGCTACATTTTGGTAGGAATAATCCTAATAGGACATACATGGTAAATGGTCGGGCATTGAGGAATGCAGTAGAACAGAGTGATCTAGGAATAATGGTGCATAGTTCCCTGAAGGTGGAATCTCATGTGGATAGAGTGGTGAAGACAGGTTTTGGTATGTTGGCCTTTATACAGCAGAGCATTGAGTATAGGAGTTGAGATGTAATGTTAAAATTGTACAAGGCATTGGTAAGGCTGAATTTGGTGTATTGTGTACAGTTCTGGTCACCGAATTATAGGAAAGATGTCAACAAAATAGAGAGAGTACAGAGAAGATTTACTAGAATGTCACCTGGGATTCAGCACCTAAGTTACAGGGAAAGGTTGAACAAGTTAGGTCTTTATTCTTTGGAGCGTAAAAGGTTTGACGGGGGACTTGATAGGGGTATTTAAAATTATGAGGGGGATAAATAGAGTTGACGTGGGTAGGCTTTTTCCATTGAGAGTAGGGGAGAGTCACACAAGAGGACATGATTTGAGAGTTAGGGGGCATAAGTTTAAGGGTAACATGAGGGGGAATTTCTTTACTCAGAGAGTGGTAGCTATGTGGACGAGCTTCCGGTAGAAGTTGATATTGTCATTTAAAGAAATATTGGACAGGTATATGGACAAGAGAGGAATGGAGGGTTATGGGCTGAGTGCAGGTCAGTGGGACGAGGTGAGAGTAAGCGTTCGGCAGGGACTGGAAGGGCCGAGACGGCCTGTTTCCGTGCTGTAATTGTTATATGGTTATATATGAATGAATATTGGGTAAGTAGTCTTTATAGGCTATTTAGTATAATGTATTGATATATTTTTTTCCTTGCAATCTTTATTCTTATATGTAGATTAATAAAAATATTGGAAAGAACACACTCTTAATATTGACCGAACCCAAGACATTGTATCCCATGAAGTCGGATCACCGTGAATGAAGGACAGACTCTCCCATTCATTCTGCGATACACCCTCAAGCCCGAGGTAACGTTTTATGAGGACAAAAGCTCTTTTCTGGATCCAGAACGAAAACGATATTCTGGCTATGCGATAGTAACGGAGAGTGAAGTAATTGAACAGGCCTCCTTTGAAGCAGCTGTCTCTGCCCAGAAGTCTGAGCTGTTTGCTCTGACTCGTGCCAGTAACCTAGCAACAGACAAAAGTGCAAGTACTTACACAGACTCCCGTTATGCATTTGGAATTGTGCGTGACTACGGGGCTCTGTGGGAACATGGGGATTCCTGACTTCCTCTGGCCACCCCATTAGTAAACAACTTACTCACCGCTCTACAGCTACCTTGACTTTTGGCTATTATTAAATGTGCGGCCCACACCCGCATGTCTGACTCGGTCACTAAACACAATGCTTTAGCGAATAAGACAGCAAAAAGTACGGCACAACCCTCGGTAGCTGTCGTCCCCTTGGGTTCCCGTCAAGCAACTTTCCGTGACTTAAGCAGAATGAGTTTGTCAGACGTGCAGGATGTACTTACTTTTCAGAAGGATGCCTCTGAGGAGAAGCACAAGCTGTGGTCCCAGATGGGGTGCCAGAAAGACCCGACCTAGGTTTCTGGATCACCCCAGCGGGATAGGTTAGTGTTCCTGCACAGTTTTTACCAATATAGGTTGATTATATACATAATTGTATACACATGGGAAAGGAGGGAATGGTTGGTAATCTGTATCCTGCACTCCGGGTACCACTCCCTTGACAGGTGAAATTTTTTCCTGCCTACGTTGATTTTATTGAATTGCCTAGAGTACATTGCTATAGATACTGCTTAGTTATTGTAGACGTGTTTAGTAGATGGATTGAAGCTTTCCAACTACCAATAATACTGCTATGACTGTTGTGAAGATATTATTATGAGATATTAATTCCCAGAGATGCTGAGCTCTGATGTTCCCACACTTTGTGGCAAAAGTAAACGAAGGGTATGTAACAAACTAGCCATCAAGCAACAATTCCACTGTGTACACAACCCACGGGCCGCTGGCATAGTGGAAAGAGCCAATGGCACTCTGAAGAGTAAATTGGCCAAACTAACAGCGGAGACTGGACTCACTTGGTTGAAGGTCCGACCACTAGCCAAATTCCACACGAGGGTTACCCCACAGGGGAGAACGGGTTTGTCACCAGTTGAAATCATTTATGGTCGGCCCATGAGGACACCCTGGACACCAAGACCTTCTGTACCACTGCTCCCAGAACGTCTACCAGCAAAATTGGATATGCATATCCTCGGGGAAGAGATGGGGAAATATATATGCCAACTAACCAAAATTCTCCAAGCATTACATTCACAGGTATGACAGGCTCACAAGGAAGAGAACTACCTCACAGAGGAGGAGTGACTATCCCACCACAGAACCTGGGAATTTGGGAACAGGGATCGAGGGAAACTCGGACCTCGGTGAAGAGGACCATATCAGGTGTTACTGACCACTCCCACGGCTGTGAAACTGAAGGGGCAATCTCCGTGGATATATCGAACAGACTGCAAATGTGTTACTGAAGGAACTGAGTAGAAAGACTCTCTCGGACTAAAGGGAAATGTATTGGTTGATAGTGGACTGATGAAACCTTAGGTTTCCAGCCCTGGACTGTCATTTTAAGAGAAAGTGCCTGAGTAACATCAGCCACCGGGTTTCTCGGCTCCTGTTTGATCCTTACAAAGAGAGAGTGAGGGGAGGAACTATTTGACTATGCAGCGTGTTTACACTTGCTCACAGCTTGTGTTCACATAGCTTGCAGTTTGTTTTATTTAAGCAAGGACAGTCACAGACACAGTCAGATGGAGAGAAAGAAGGAAGATGGAAGGTTCGACACAGGTCAAAGGTCATGTTTGGACTCTCCTATGCCCACAAGGGTGGGTTGATTATTGATCCAGCGTATACCGAATGTGTGATTGTCACTCTGTTTGATCTGTAGGAATGGATCTGTTGGTTTGGGAGTATCCTGTGAAGACAACTTGTGCTCACCCTTGCCTGGGGGTGGTGATTCACTTGAAGAGCGTACCCGTGACAAATCCCTGTTGGTGATGATTCCTATAATCCATATGTGGATTTTGATGGAGTATCCAATGGCTACTTTTGTTAACCCTTAGCTGCATTTGGGTGTGTTATGTGGTAACCTCTTGTGAGAAGGGATATTCTGTGCAAATCACTGTTGGTAATACTTTGTGTGTTGGATCTGGATTGACGGATTGAAGTACCTTGTGGAGTCTGCCTGTGTGTTCACCCTGCCTGGGTTAAAGTTCCCTCTGAAGACGATACCCCTGTGATAAGCTACTTTTGGTGATTATTCATATGTGGATTTGGAACGACAACCGATAACACCTACGGTGATTGTTATCCTGCCTTACCACCATGGAATTTGTGGAATTCGATGTAATGCCTTCTCTCGACACTCACCCTGGATTACAAATATCTCTCTCTCTCATCATTTATTCCATGGATGAACTGAACTTTCATACCTCACCATCTCAAGACTCTAAGCTTGGTATTCCCTGAGCTCAATGGTTTGGGAGTTATATTTACACATATTTATACTCATAACACTTAACTTTTGATTGTTTTGCATGAGTTGTTATATTACATGTAGATACAAATAAAGGTAGTGCTGTTAACATCAAAACCAGACTCCGGGTGTGGCCTATTGCTGCTGGTTCTTTTAAACCGTTACGGGTATGTAATCGTGGTGTTCGTGTTTATGTCTTTGAGAGGGCTCACCACAGCATCCAGGGGCCCCCATATTAACACCTTTCTGTCTCTCTGTCACACCGAGGCCAAACAAGTACAACTGGGGGCCTGCTGGGTTTGTGCTGAAATTGCACAGCATGCTAAAATTATGATTCCAATGTCAATAATCCTGCTCAACCAGAGAGAGAAACTCTCAGCCTGGGCTTTCTCGGGGAAGTGAGGTGAGGAACTGTGGTCCAGTCCGAGGTGACTGTGGCTGTCAGTGTTTTGAGGGATTGTATCTCAGGCCCCCACCAAACGGAACCTCCTGTACTGAGAAACATGCATCCTGGCCATACTTGCAGGTGCCCAGCAGCGGAGAGGAATAACTGAGACTGAGCGATTTTGGATGATCACTTTTCTCTCCTATGGAGTAGCCAGGAATTCATGAGAGGTAATTAATTTGGCTACAGCACTTGTGGAGCTGGCCACAATACTGCAGGGGCCCTGACAGAAACACAGGGCCAAGTAACAGAAATATCCACTGAAATGATTGCAATCCGGCAAATGGTCCTACAGCATCGTATGACTTTAGATTTTATCCTAGATGAGAAAGGGGTAACCTGTGATATTATTGACACAGAATGCTGCACCTATATCCCTGATGAGTCTACTAACATTACATCCCCTCCGAGCACAATGCCCAGGAGAGTGACAGCATCAAGAAAGTAGAGCAGGATTCACACGGGTTCACCGAAGGATCGAAACGGTGCTCTTTGAAGGCCAGTTCGGTAATTTGTGGGGCATGCTGTTGCTTCATGGCCTAACAGTTGTACACATCATTGTTATAATTACTGTTGTACGCTGTTTTTACCCACTGATAAGTCAATGCTGTACTTCATTGATTTCTCTGTAAAAAAGAAAAATTACTGCTTTCTTGATCATGTAATAATCAAAAGGATGGAGTGATAAATTATGTAAAAGGGTTAACATCTTGTTAAAAAATAGCACCCTGTTTTCTGACAGAAACTGCTGATGATGAACAGATGTGCTAAGCCATGCTGAGTCATATTTCTTCTTGAGGGTAGCCAGCTATGGTTTCAGGATGGTTATCTCCTTGTGCACTCATGCGTAGAGATAGGACAGCTTCAGTCTGTTCTCTGTGTGTAAGCCATTAAGACTATTTTGTAATTTGACTTTAGGGGCTGTGATGTAGTAAATAACTTTGGCTCCAGCCTGTCTTGTGTGTGGGGTATCTGGACAGATATATCTGTGGTGTAAGGGGAATTGTTGCTCAGTTAGTGGATTGGGCAGGAAAAGTCATATACTGTTTCTGTTTGAACAACTAACTGAGTAAGCCCTGGGTGCTTGGAATAAAGAGGTTGTACTTATACGGGGTCTCAGTGACTTTATCCAGTGATTTCCACAGAATGGGAATTGTTTTAAAGGGCTGGGCTGCTGGAAGCACATCACCAGACCTGGAGTGATTGCATCTGGGTCTGACAGAGGAATAACTGGTTCTTCTGGGCACATTCAGTCTCACTCCAACTATTCCCTACCTTCCCTTGTACAGGTATGTAATGTCTAAAGGACAAGAGTTTGAGTAAATGAGACTCACCAAGCTTTCTCCTGACTGAATCACTGGAATCTCCGAGTCAGATGGGTTCCCTCAGTCTCCAGTTGATGCTCTCAGTCCTCGTTCATTTGTTGCTGTTCCCTCGTCTTCGGTCGTGGTTTGCTTCCAGTTGGGGATTTTCCTTCCAATAAATCTCTCACTGGATCTAACTTTAAATTGAAAGATAATGAAGCACATTAACAATAAAAAAGAGAACCAAACATTTCTGCTTAATGGTTCTAAGAACAAAACGCACCGAAATTTAAATGTTGAAGGGTAATATACAGTAATGATCTCAGTGAACAAACCTTTATTGTCCCTCACACGTCACAAAACGATATGGGATAAGCAGGAGCCATCATTCAGTCATGGTGAGACATAAGACACAGGAACAGAATTAGGTGATTCGATTCACCTGGTCTGCCCCACCACTCAACCATGACTGATTTTTATTCCAACACCATGTTCCTGCCTTCCCCCTGTAACCCTGTAGCTACTTAGCAATCTGGAATATATTAATCTGTCATAAATATACCCAAATGGCAGGCTCAACCAACCTCTGCGGGAACAAATGCCAAACTTCAGACATCTTTTGGCCAAAATAATTTTCTCAACTCAATTTTAACAGGAAGCATCTTTATACTGAGACTGTGCTGTCAGATCACAGATCTCCGTCTATTGGAAACATCCTCTCCTTGTCCACGGTATCCAGGCTTTTCAGCATTCAGTACGTTTACTTAACCGTACATCTCCCCACCACACCACCATCCCTCTGAACTCCATTGAGCACAGGTCCAGAACCATCAGATGCTCCTCATACATAACACTGATCATTCCTGAGATTATTCTTGTAAACCTTGTTGGCAACAACTGTACTGAACACATTTCCAGGAATAACAGGTAAATTGGTACCAGGATAATTTTCAGGGAAAAGTTGTGCTTTCTTTACTGTTCTACTATCACAGAACGAGCCATTTCCATTTCCAGGTTAAAACAAGTCCTTTTCAGGAAATATAAGCCATTGCAGGGTGAATGTAATAAATAGAAACCGGAATTACCAGAAACGCTCAGCAGCTGAGGAACAGCTGTGGGGAGAGGAACAAACTTTACAATTCAATTAATAACGTTCGTCAGAATGACCTCAAACTTTTTCAGATGTTAGTGTAGATCTCCAGCAACTTGAGATGCTGCCTGATTTCCAGCGAGTGACAGTGAGGGGGGATTTCCAAAAACAGTTTGAACACCAAACTCACGGGTCTACTTCTACTGTTCGAAACAACGGAGCAGCCCATCCGGGGACTGCCCACCCACACCACGTGATCTTCCGTCATAAAGCGGAGGGCGGGGCAGATCGGGGCACACAGCCTCACGTGACCCGTTGGCGGGATTTCCATTTCATTTCTACGGAAACTAACAGCCTGGGCTCCTGGTTTGCATCGTTCAATGCCGATCCAGTGAAGCTGACACATTTCTGACGAGCCCAGATGACTGGGTACTAAATGAGTAATCGGCCCTCAGGGCCAACATCGGATCTCCCCGGTCGGGATCGGTCTCAATACTCACCGACGCAGACAGTGATACCGACCCGCGGCTCTCGGCGATAATCCTTTAGCGACCCCACCGACGATCCACTCCTGCGCTGAGCGGAAAGGAAACACGGTCCACACGGAGACAGTGAGCATGCGCGAATAGATTGTTACATCATCCGGAGGGCGGGGCCTCGGAAACAGTCGCGCAGATGCTGCCCATCTGTGGTTAAATGGGAAGGACAAACGTGATCACGTGACCGGCGGGGTCTCCCACCCCAGGAAAAATATATCGTCTGTCCACTCTATCTTTTCCTCTCGTAATCTTGTAAACGTACATCCAGTCTCACCCCAGCCTGCGCTACTCGACAACAACATTTTGTCCAACGTTTCGCTATCGCTCATACTCTCCAATCCAGGCAGTATCCCGGTAAACCGCTTCTGCACCCTCTCCAAAGCCCCGACATCCTTCCGAGAATTGGGGCGAACAGAACTGTATCAAACACTCCAGATAAGGTCTAACTAGTTTTATAAAGCTGTGTTACGAACTGTAACGTTTTAGAAGCGAACCAGCAGCAACAGAGATCACACTGGAGTCTGATTTTAAAGTTAAAACCACTCACTTTATTAGTATCTACTTACAGTAACTTAATGAAATAAAGGAAAGATAACACTGCTATGTATGTATGAGTAAATATAACTCCCGAACTATCGAGCCTGAGCGAACAAAGCTTAGAGTGTTGAGATGGTAAAGTAGGAAAGTTCAGGAATCCTTTAGCTGTACCCGCCTTAATGCTTGCAAGGGCCGATACAGAATCGCGACATATCACAAAATTACTAACCTGCTCACTCCGTTCTCGTGCTAACAATATGGCAAACATTTCACCTGCATAAACACTCAAGCAATCCGGCATTCTCTTGCTAATTTCCACTTGATAACTTGGCACAACAATTGCAGACCCTGTTGCACCCGTTTCTGGATCCTTTGATCCATCCGTAAAAAATCTGTACGTCTTTATATTTACATTCCCTATACCTATAATATTCATGAGTATATCAGCTGTTTTATTACTGCATTTGATTTTAAGCAACTCCCAATCTGCAGAGGGATTTTCTAATACCCAGAAAGGTCTGACAGGCCACACCACACTTGGACAAAACCTTTTATCATATACAGGAGAGCCGTTTGCTCGCCTGTCCAGCCAAAACTTTCTTTTTGTGTCCTTTCCATTTCCCAGCATGTCTCCAACACCCTTTTTGTAGGATGGCTATCACCATGCCCCCTTACGTTAATCCAGTAACTGGCCTCCAGTAGTTTACGTCGCAGCCCCAGTGGCATTTCATTTGCTTCAACTTGGAGTGCACACACTGGGGAAGTTCCAACTGCTCCCAAGCACACCCTTAGAGCCCGAGTTTGCACGATATCCCCTTCTGCTAACAAAGATTTTGCTGCTGACCTGTATACAATACTTCCATAATCTAATCCTGATCTTATTAATGCTACATAAATATACTTCAGTGATGCAAAATCAGCACCCCATTCCAAACCAGCAAGACACCTCATGACATTTATCACATTTTTACATTTAGCAACTACATATCAAACATGTTCTCTCCATGTTAATCTCAAGTCAAATTGCACTCCCAAAAACCAAAAACTTTCAACTCTCTCCAGGTTACTTCCATACCTCTGTATGATAAAGTCCCCTGAGAATTTTCCTTGTAAAGAACATGGTTTTTACTGCCCTGTGTTTTAATACTGCTGTGTAACGCTCTGATAGTCTGGCACACTTTAGTGAGTAGTCGTGTCTGTAAGGGACTGAGGGGTCAGAGCAAGGCCAAGAACTGCAGTGACCTGGAGATGGAGAGCAGGAGGAGGTCTGTGATCTTACTTTTCGCCACCTCCAGAAGTTTTATCATCCTGTGGTCAGTGATTGTTGCCGAATTCCTTCATTACACCATTACTGGGCTAGATCAAAATAATTGCAATGATTTGGAATACATATTTCAACACACCAGGTACATGCTGGTGATATTAAGTTGCTGCACAAACACGTCCATTTACGAGTAACTCAGTCCATGTTCAGAGATCAGTTCATCCGCGAATTGTCAATAATTCAACTAATTAATAAATACAGTATGTAAGACTTCGCAGACCAGGTGTCAGCATTTTCTATCTTCACACAACAGAACTGGCCGCTTTATGAGAACGTGGAAGTGGCGAGAATAAAACAGGCTTAGAACCCGAGAGAGGCACAGCACAGGAATGAATTCCTCGGCCACCCACACCTCGACCTCCACCAATTATTAAACATTCCTGCTTTTGTATATTTTTTAAAATTTTGTATCGTCATATTCCTGCTTATCCCATTCAACAACTGATCAGTAGAAATGAATTCCTTCCGTTTCAATAGCCTTTTCATAAGGATGAAATGGTAAGGAATGCCAAATTATCTACAAGAGCTTACAGTCATGCTTACATGTCCTTGACGTTAGATAAATATGTTATGGAGAAATACTTAGCACTACAGAACTCATGCATGCTATTCATAATTGTTCAAACTTCTGTTAAAATCGCCAGTACCTAGTCTTGTTCAAGGAACGAATGTCGTTTCCCGATTTCTAATAAATTTCCACCCGAGCAAACTGCATCTTTAATCTCCTATGCATTCACTCCTGCAAATCGCATGTTTCAGTTCAGTTCAGTTCATTTTCAGTTTATTGTCACTTAGAAACCACACATGCAATGCAGTTAAAAAAAATGAGACAACGTTCCTCCAGGATGATATCACAAAAGCACATGGCAAAACAGACTACTCAAGAAAATCCACATAACGTTTGGCAATCCCCAATCCACAGTCCAGAGAGGCTGCTGCGTATTAATATCGCGCTACCGTCTTAGTACGTTCACAGGAAAGAAACTACAAACCCATCAGACAAAACAAGACTACCCAAACACACAAAGTCAAGAGACCAGCACTACCACCCTACAAACCAAAAGCTAAAGCTACAAGACCTACACAAAACTACATAGTTTCATATAGTTATAGTTAACATATAGTTTCAACAGTGCAGACAATACCATAATTGATAAAAGACTAACTGACAAAAGACTCATAATTATAACATATAGTTACACCAGTGCATAGCAATACCGTAATTTGATAAAGAGCAGACCATGGTCACGGTAAATGAAAGTCTCAAAGTCCCCGACAGCCCATCATCTCACGCAGACAGTAGAAAGAAGAAAAACTCTTCCTGCCGTGAACCTCCAGCACCGCAAACTTGCCGATGCAGCACCCTGGAAGCACCCGATCATGGCTAACCATGAGTCAGTCCGAAAACTTCAGGCCTCTGACCAGCCCTCCGACACAGAGCACCATCACTGCCGAGGGCTTCGACCCCGGCTCCGGCCGCCAAACAACAGGCAAAGCCGAGGATTCGGGGCCTTGTTCTCTGGAGATTTTTCGATCACACAGTAGCAGCGGCAGCGAAACAGGTATTTCAAAAGATTCACCAGATGTTCCTCCGTGTTTCTCACGTCCGTCTCCATCAAATCAGGATTGTACACGGCATCCTACTTGACAGATAACAGATATTCATCCCGGAGTGGCAGCTGCGCGCTGCGTCGCGCCGCCATCTTTTAAAATTATAATTTTAGATTTTTAGCGAAAACTGGTAAAATTTGAGAGAAAAGGGGTTGCGGAGCTAAGAGCGACGGGGTTGACAGATGGCGGGAAGAGAAACGGGGTAAGAGAGACGGAGGGAGAGAGGTGGAGGGCAAGAGAGAAATGGGCAAGAACGGAGACGAGGGGAGAGAGACGGCGAAACAAAGAGACGAGGACGAAGGGAGAGAGAGAGAAGGAGAGAGATTGGTCAGAAAGAAAGGTTCGGGGAGAGTATGTCTGGAAGTGGAGAGAGTCTGGAACCAGAGAGACGGCGAGACGGCGGTGGAGGGGTGTCGAGAGAGAGAGAGAGAGGGGGAGGGAGAGGGAGAGGGGGGGAGAGGGGAGAGAGAGAGACGAGAGGGGAAGGGACTGGAAAGAAACAGACGGGGAGAGAAGCAATCTGGAAGAGGGTATGGAAGTCTGAAGAGAATGAGACTTGGCAGTTGGCGATTAGAATGAGAAGGGAGAGAGCCCTGTGGTAGAGATTCTGCGGGGTGGTCAGATGTAGAGAGTGCAGTACAGTGTGAGGTGTTCCTGGATGGGGAGAGCGACCTCAGTGAGGAGAGGGATCGGGGTGGAGAGGGGGAGGACCCTGAGGATGAGAGACACCGAGGAGAAGAGAAAAACCGAGAGAGAGAGAGAGAGAGAGAGAGAGAGAGAGAGAGAGAGAGAGAGGGAGAGGGAGAGGGAGAGGGAGAGGGAGAGGGAGAGGGAGAGGGAGAGGGAGAGGGAGAGGGAGGGAGAGGGAGGAGCGGGAGAGAGAGGGAGAGAGAGAGAGAGAGAGAGAGAGAGAGAGAGAGAGAGAGGGAGAGGGAGAGGGAGAGAGGGAGAGGGAGAGGGAGAGGGAGAGGGAGAGAGAGGGAGAGGGAGGAGCTGGAGAGATAGAGGGAGAGAGAGAGAGAGAGAGAGAGAGGGAGAGAGAGAGAGAGTGACGGGAAGGGAGAGGCTGACCTTCAAAAACGAGTGCAGAGAGAGCCTAAGGGAATAGAAAACGAATACAGGAGAAAGGGAATGGCGGATAGAGAGTCCGGAGGAGCGCAGACCGATGGGGTTGGGTAGGGAGCAAGACTGTGGGACAGAAGTCCGTACTGGACAAACGCACCAGAGTTGGAGAAAAACTTGGGTGTGGGGGAGACAGAGACTATAAGAGACGGGAGGGATGTGAAAGAGATTGGGGGATATGGAGAGACACGTGGCCGAGAGTCTGAAGAGAGAAGGATGGCGTAGGTAAATGTAGGAGAGAAGGCCGGGGAGACAGAGAAGGAGGCGAGAGCCTATGAGAGACGAAACAGAAGAGGGGGAGAGAAACTGGGACAGAGTGCAGGAGAAGGAGAATGGTATGAAAGAGAAACTGGGAGATTGAGAGAGAGAAAGAGTGTGTCGTGAAATAGTCGGGGGAGTTGAGAGAGAAGGAGGAGAGGGTCTGCATGAAGAAAAAAACGGTTCAAGAGTTTGGTTGAAAGAGATGAAGAGAGGGAGATGGAGAGAGACAGGAAGAGGGAGAATGTTGGGAAAGGGGAGCGAGATATAGAGAGATACAGCGAGAGAGAACATTACAACCCTACCCTTACAATCTATGATTTAAAAACCGGTGTTTTCGATTGTGTATGATAATATCCTTGGTCCCCATCATATATTGTATATTTCCTACGGGTACGTGACTGGAAAAACATCCTACTTGCATTTTTGACAGATTCGTCTCTCCCGCATTCCGTTTTCATCATCTTGTCGACCGTATATCAGAGAACCCAAACAATAACCCTGTAATCTGTCTGCGATCTCTTACGACCAGTCCGCACGTTTGGAACTGACAATCCCGTTGCATGAGAGTTGAATTCATTCTCCGCTGACATCTGGATGTTCTGCTGCTGCTGTACGACCGGCTCCGATCCAACTCGAGTTCCAACATAACTCAGGCGAACAGGATCCCAGCTTTAGCGCATGCGCATGGCAATGTTCTGCAATGAAACGTCACTGTTAGATCCGAAGGTGAACTTCCACTCACGCACTCGTGATTATATCCATGTCCCTTCCTCAACTCTTCTGAGCAAAGCCGCCAACGGGCATCGTTTCTGTTCCCCTTGGTCTAATCTACTGTAACTAATCTCCACATTGTCTTCGTCAGACTTCCCCACGCCCCCATCAAGGATTTGAACAGAAGCCCTCTTGTACTTTTCCCAAGTCCGAAGGTGGGTGTTGACTGTCTTTTCCCACATATTATTATTTACTGTCTGACTTCCTCCAGCACTTTCTGCTTTTGTGTCAGATTTTGCAGGTTTGTCAAATTCAAAGTAGTAAATGTAAATTTACTATCAACGTAAGAATATGTAGCCATATCCTAACCAGACATTCATTGTCTTACAGGATTTTACAAGAAAATAAATAAAGTCGCTACCACTGGGGACAAACAGTGGGAACAATAATGAATTTGAAATATTAAAGCTATCTTGTCGCAATGTATGTGTTATTTCTGTGGCGCGATCACCGGCCAATCAACTTTGAACTATCCTTTGAATATTTCTACCTGTCCAGGAATGTCTTCCCAAGATGCAGGCATAATCTCCCGAAGTTTATCCATGTGATCCTTTCTCCACTTCCCATACAGTAAACAGTAATGTCTGCCTGCCTGTGTGAATGTTTAACCACTTCGTCTGACGCAGGTCTCCGTGGTAACGTGTAATTGATCTTAGATTCGGAATTGCTAATTGCTTTATATTTCTCATCTTTGCCAGCCGCGGGTTTCGAACCTTACTTTAATGCTAAACACTTTCAACTAAATACGTTAATCTCACTTCCCGCATTAGACACGTTTCGTTTTATACTTTGATTAATCTATTGTCTGTCAAATTCTACCGTAAACCTTCGGATTCTGTCTGCATCCTCCATCGCGGCTGGCATTGCGTGCCAGATATCGGCAGCTCTCTGCGAGACAAGAAAAACAGAAATTTTCCTCGCTGCTATTCTTGAAACAGCGTTTCTCTGATGATAAACGAATATATATTTTCCTCTGTCGAACTTTTTAATCTTTTTTTCTGCTTCCTTTAGTACGGAAAAATCATTTTATTTGTCTGTCCCATCTGTGGTTCTTATGGATTAATATGTCCCGATCATGTCGCCATTCAGTCTTCTTCGATCTTCGAGAAAAACGAACCTCCGGCCTATTGATTATTTCTCCATGTCTGAAGTCTTCAAATAAAGGTGAATAATTCAAAAAGTTTACTTGCCATTATTACCCATGGAAGGAAAGTAGCGCAGGTGTGTTGCCTGCTTTATGAAACATACAGTAGGCTGTTTCACGGCTGCTATATCAGTTGTAGTTCTGATGGTCACAGTACACTACAGATGTGATCCAACTACATGAATGTGCGGGAGTGGAACATGGGTGAATATTTCACCTATGAGAAGCGTTTGACAAGTCAGGAGTTTATTTCTGGGACGTGGAACAATCTGAGCAGAAGTAACAGTGGAATTTAAATGATGAGAAGCAAAAATCGGTAAGTGGGAGCAAAGCTGTTTCGTCCACAGGGGTGTCAAAGCGCATTGGGCTTTGGATTATTGTGAAGCGCAGGGGGAAGAAGGATTATTCACAGCCTCGGTGACTGCCATTCGGAATTACCGCAGTTCGGGAAGGGGAAGAAGCTGACAAACAGAAGCAGTGAAGACTACGACTGAGCGCTGGCAAATAGACACCGATATCACGGGTCCGAAGTTCCTGTGCTGTACTGTCCTATGTTCTCAGAGAGTCAGAACAGGTGCCGTCTGTAGTCTGTAAAATAATATTCTTGAGTTCTACTCTACATTGACAGCAAAGGAAGATACATATCAACGCATTTTCATTGTCGCGAGGGCAGAGTTTCATGTAAGGGAGATTCATTTAAAGCATTGAAGGTGGATTGCATTAGTGACTGACTGCGTGGATCTCTGCAAACTGTGCCGAGAACAGCTGTGGAGGCTGGCGTATCGGAAAACTGGAAGGAAACACTGCACAAATGTAGTGTTTGGGTAGATAGGGTGTGGAAAATGATTGGAAACTATAGCGGAGAAAGAAATGACTCTGAGATAAATCAGCCAGTATTAGATCGAGCAGTGGGACAGCCACGTCGGTCCATATAAACCACACAGTCCGGTGCTCTGGGGAGAGAACGGAGAATGAATGTGACAGATTCACAGTCAGAGTGTCCTTGTTGCCGTCAGAGAAAACAAAGCAAGGAGATAAAAGTCAATTTCACTGCAGAAAAAGACACAGTAGCCACCAGATCGCGGGAGAGATTCGGAGAAGACCCGATGCTCCCATGCTGTCAAAGTATCTATCACAGAGTATAAAACATGGAAACACACCCTTCGGGCCAGGCAGCGATGTTGTCCTCCATCAGCACCCCACTTGCCTATCACCCTTCCATATCGGGACTTTCTACTGCGTCCGGACACTTGTCTCCACCTATTCATTCTGACGATGTTCCCTCCATCGTCCCATCCTGTTGGGGAGTCCTTACCCTAAACGCCCACTGTATTTCTCTTCATACAAGCCGTTTGATCAGATAAATTCTTCCAGCATCTGCTGGCTCCATGGATCTGTTCCATCGAAGTAATGTAAATCTCCAACCTTCCCTCCCCTTCACAGGGCGCCTTCGGATTCAGAATCCTACCCACCCATAAGCAAGGTGTATCGCCCCAACTCTCTCCTCTCTCTCCTAGTGTCTCTCTCCCTACCCACAGCCACCGGGTGTCTCTTTACTGTAGACTCTCTCCGCCATTCTCTTTCTCCGCAGTCACTGTCTAAACCTTCTGTTTCTCTGTGCAGTCTCTCCATCTCTCCATCCCGCTGCCTCGCCGCTTTTCTTTCTCGCTCTGTTTCTCTCTTTCTCTCTCTCCCCCTCTCTTAGCCAAACACTGAAGCTACTTCACTTTTCACCCCGATCTCTTTCCTCCCCGGGCACTCTCCCTCCCAGTCTTTCCTCACTCCAATTTGCTCCGCATTCCGAACTCTCTTTCCATTCAAAATCGCTCCGCACCCCAGATCTATATCTTGACCCCAGTCGCTTTTTCCATCGGTGGACCAGTCCATCTCCCCCGATCTCTCTTTCTCTCGCTCGATCTCTTTCTATCGCACTGGTCTCTCTCACCTCCAGCCCTCCCCCCCCCCCCGAGTTTCACTTTCCTCAGCTATCCAGTTACGCTCTCTTAGACTTCCTCTCCCTGGTATCTTTATTCCTCGGCCCCTTCCTCTCTGCAATCTCTCACTCCCGGTCTCTATGTCTCTATGCCAGCAGAATCTCTTCCTCTTCCACAGCCTCGCTCCCCGTCCACTCTTTCTCCTTCTGTTACACTTTATCTCCCCCTTTTTTCTCTCTCTGCCGTGTATCCTTCGCTAAAGACTCCCTCCTGCCTCCGACTCTTTCCCCTTCTTCTCTTCCATGTCTTACTCCCCCAACGACTTTCACTCCGCGTCTCCCTTCTTGCCCAGACACCTCCCACGTGTCATTCGTGTCGTGTCTCTCCCCGTCTGTTCCTCCACTGTCTTATGACCATGATGTAATTGAGTATCGTCTGCGCAGGATGTAATGGTCTTCTGATGCTAGGGTGATGTAATTTTACGCCAGTGTGACGTCACATGATGTAATATTACGCCAGTGTGACGTCACATGTAATTTTCCCGCCGGTGTGAGGTCTTGTGATGGCCTATTCAAACGGGTATAAAACGAGAAAGCCCTGCTGTGACACAGGGAGTTTTGTGTTGAGTTGTCACTTACTCCGTTATGCTGCCTGTTTGTTTCATGACGCAGTTTGGTTTTAAAATGGAGTTTTACTTTTTGTTTTAAAGTTCAGATATTTTTGCCAGCAGTCTTGCTAAACGCTACCAGGTTCTTTGGTTCGTTTTATTTTTACAGTATAGTCAGAGAGTGAAGACTTGACTGAAGTACAGGAGCCTGAAGGATTGAGTAAAGTTGGTGTCATCGGCGGATTTGTTAAAGATCAACCTTATTGAGTCTTCGTCCCAGAAAAGTGACCTGCATTCTGAGATGGCCCCTGCAAGAGCAGGAAGGTTTTGTACAGTGCTCATACTCCAGGAGAAGGTCAGTTCCTTTAAGCTGTTTTATTTCCTTCATCGGGAATCCTTCAGACAAGGCGTGTCTCGGCTGGAATCAGCAGGTCTTCGTTACTCCGAGGAATTCTTTACTTCAGGAAAGTCTCTCCTAATTTACTGTATAAAACACTTGGACATTTATAATTTACCACTTTGAGACTGCTTTCGAATTTACCGCTTTAAGAACTGTTACAGTTGTCTGTTTGTTAAAGTGCCAAATACCTGATAACTTCTGGTTAAGTTAGTCGTTTGTTTATTTTTCATTTTTTTATTGAGCAGAATTTAATAAACGTTTATGCTTGTTTTTCAAAAAAAAACCTGACTCAATTCTATATTCATTGATGCCAAAGACAGATCGTAACGTTTGGAGGCTCGCCCGGGATATGTTCCGTTTTTCAGCTTCAGTGCTTGTTTAATTATCAATCTGATTTGGAATACGGGTAATACACGAATATTTTGTTTGATTGGTCTGTGGATGGTAGTTGGTAACAATTGATATTGACAAATTTCTGGCATCGCCAGACCCGGAGGTATTAGCAAAGGCGAAAAAATGGTGATGCATATGAGATTGCTGCAAGGTTGAACCTTAAAGGAATTACGAAGGTTACAACAAAACCAGTAATTCAGTGAATAATCGCGGCACACTATATAGAGTTAGGTGTTTTTGATGAAGAATTGTTGGATAAGATTCCAATAAGAAACTTGGAAATGCAGTTACAGATCGAACAAATAAAGATAGAGTGATTTAAAGCGGACGTGGCAGAAAGAGAAGCAAATAAACGAAGAGAGTACAAAGAAAGAGAAGCAGATAAAAAGAGGGAATTTGAGCTGGCAATAGCGAAATTAAGGTCCAAGAATCAGGCGTCTGGTTCTAGGAAACCGTAGGTTGTTAGTCAGGAAATTAAATTGGTTCCTCCTTTTTATGGGGCAGAAATACATTCATATTTCCAGCTGTTGAAACTGTTGATCTGGTTTCAGAGTGGCCGAAAGAGAAATCGCCAGTGCTGTTACAAAATGTAATCAACGGTAAAGCACAGCAGGTTTATACAACTTTAACTGCTGAGCAAGCACTTGATCATGATATTGTGAAGCAGCATATACTGAAAGCGTTTGAACAGGTTCCGGAAGCTTATAGAGAAATATTCAGAAATTTGAAAAAAATCTGTGGACAAAACTTACGTGGAATTTGCCCACGGTAAAGCTGTGTGATTTGAGAGCTGGGTTTCCTCTAAAAATGTGAATGGGGAACATAATAAATTGAAAGAGTTAATTTTACTGGAGGAATTTAAAAGGAGCATCCCTGTTGAAGTAAGAACATACTTAAAAGAGAGGGACACTGCTACATTGCAGGAGTCTGCTAAATTAGCAGATGAGTATGCTTTAATCCATGAGAGTAAATTTCCTCAGGATAGAACTTTTAAAAGGAAAAATAGCAGAGAGAGTAAGGGTAAACCAGAAATTAAAACCGAAGTTAGTGAGAAAGGTAAGGATGAAGGGAAACAGGTGAAGGAAAGACATTTTGGTCTTACTTGTAAATATTGTAAAAAACCTGGTCACGTAATAGCTAACTGTTTCCGATTGAAGGAAAAGGAGAAGGAGGCAGTCCCAGATGCTTGTGTGCAACATATTGAAACACCTGTAAATCCACAGGGTTCGATGAATACAAATGAAGCTTTGTCAGATTCTGACCGAGTTAAGAGGGGATATGATCATTTTGTAAGTGAAGGGTTTGTATCCTTAAAGGAGGGATCCACTCTGGTGCCAATAAAAATATTTAGGGATACTGGAGCTTCTCAATCACTGATGTTAGACAGCGTGTTAAAGTTTAATAATGAGCTTGACACTGTTGAGTTAAACTGTATACGAGGTGTTGGGAGTATATTTGCATAGAGTAAATTTAAGATCAGGGTTAGTTACCAGACATGCTAAAGTAGGACTACAACCCAGTTTACCTATGAATGACGTGTCTCTATTGTTAGGAAATGACTGAGCAGGTGGACAAGTTTTTCCTGAAGTGTATATGACAGAGGAACGACGGATGGATTCTGGCACAGATTCCTCCTGGGTTGTAACTCGAGCTGTGGCTAAAAAGCTTGATGTGCAGAATGAGGTTGTTACCCATTACCGTTCAGCTGGGGATTCGAATTTTGAGGATGTGTCAGAAACTTTCTTACCTTTGTACTGCGTATGTTTATCAAAATGGTTTCTTTGTTAAAAATAAAAATGCTTCGTTATTACGCTAACTGGTGAGAGAGTGTTTCTACTTGCAGAGCGCTCGTGCAGCTTGTTTGGGTTTAAATTACTGATAATGAGAATTGTATTCATTTGTTAACCAATTGGGATAGATGTTATTCTTTCTTCTGGGTCTGTGAGCTGTTCTTGCACGGACCTGGAGAGTCAGGAAGGAGATCACAAGGAAGGTGGACAGGAACTGAATGCGATGCTGGTCGATCATCGAGGGCGGTCCCATGTGCGCGGGTCATGAAGGTCGGAGAAGATCGAATAGGTGGATCGAAGTCTTGATGCTTGAGCTCCAACGATGTGCAGTAATTGACTGAACCCTGAAAAATTCTGGCTCCTTTTCTTTCATTTATTCATTATCATTAATAATCACTTAGTTCTAGTAAGATTTATAAGGTGTATTCTGTATAGTACATGTTGTGTGCTTGATATTGTGTGTGAAGTTTGTATTAGTGTGCATTTCACAGCATCCACGTATATGGGAGTCGCGTTTTGGCGGGTGGACGAACCTTCCCCTAAATATACACCAGCCGATTTCGAAAACATTACACCTTCATTGTTTGATCAAACCTCTTGTAACAAGTCTGATCGTGAAGATTTGTTTCTGTCTCGGAAGGAGATGGTAGCGGAGAGTAGAGATCCAGAGATTATCAAATTAAAGGAACAAGATGTCCCCGATAGTGAAATTGAAAAGGTGCCAGTAAAGTATGATTTTGAGAAAGGAGTATTAATGAGGAAGTCGACATCACCTACAATTCCTGCAAGTGATGAATGGCAGGTTGTTCACCAGGCAGTCGTTCCTAAAATGTATCAGAATGAGATTTTAAGTATAGCTCATCGTGTGCCCTTGGGTGGACATAAAGGGGTGAAGAAAACTGTGAATAAGGTTTTAAACATTTTTACTGGCCTGGTTTGAGAAAATATGTGGCGACGTTTTGTGTCCTACTTGTCAAATTGTGGGTAAACTTAATCAAGTTACTCCAGTAGCCCCACTGCAACCTATTCCCGCATTTGATGAACAGTTCTCTAAAATTATTATAGATTGTGTAGGCCCATTACCAAAAACTAATGCAATTAGCAAAAATTGGCCACCAATATTTGCTGACCAATATGTGTACAGCATCTGGACTCCCAGAGGCCATGCCACTCAGCAATATGAAGGCTAAAACTATATGCCCAATAAAATTATAATTATAAAATTATATTCTTATTTTGGGTTGCCAAAAGAAATACAATCTGATCAAGGAAGTAATTTTATATCTGGATTGTTCCAACCGATAGTTTATAAACTGGGAGCTAAACAGATTACCTTGTCTGCATACCATCCAGAATCGCAAGGACCCATGGAGAGGTTTCATTCTACCCTTAAAACCATGATTAGGACGAATTGCATGGAAACTGAAAACGATTGGGATGAGGGTATATACTTACTTCTATTTGCAGTACAGGATTCATTAAGTTTTAGTCCATTTGAACTCGTATTTGGTCATAGAGTTAGAGGACTTTTGTCCTTATTAAAAGAACAATAGATTAATAAAGAGGTACACACTAATTTGCTGGATTATTTTTTTAACATTTAAGGATAGATTACATAAGGCTTGTAGTTTAGCCAGGGAAATTTTAAGAACGGATCAGGAGAATATGAAAACTTGGTATGATAAAGATTCTAGAATGAGGTCATTTGAGCCTGGAGATAAGGTATTGTTTTTTTTTCCCGGTGCAAACTAACCCTTCACAAGCTAAATTACATGATCCTTATGAAATTATGTCTAAAGTTAATGATGTGGATTATGTGATTAAGATACCAGATCGAAGAAGGTCAACACAGCCTTGCCATATAAATATGATAAAACCATATTATGAGAAACAGTCTGCTACCATGACTGTTGCGGTCAATAATAATGAGTCTGATCCCAGTAGGAGATTTATCGATGATCCATCAGAAACTCATTTTAAAGCCAACATAATTTATGCCAGATTAGCAAACTTAACTATTCTGAAAAATATTGATGAGAAATTACCTCACTTACAGCCAGAGAAGAAGCAGCAGATGAAGCAATTTATTTTTAAATATAGGGATTTATTTCCAGACGTTCCTAAAAGAACTACTGTAGCTTCGCATGATGTAGATGTTGGAGATGACAAACCCGTAAAGCAACATCCATATAGGATTAATATGAAAAGATGTGAGCGTTATGAACAGGAAATTAAGTATATGTTGGAGAATAATATTATTAGACCTTCTAATTCGAATTAGGGTTCACCTTGTGTTATGGTGCCTAAGCCAGATGGTAGTATTCAGTTTTGTACTGATGACAGGAAGGTGAATGCTGTAACGAAAACTAATGTCTATCCAATTCCTAGAGTGGATGATTGTGTGGCTAAAGTCGGAAAAGCAAAGTTTGTAACAAAGACTGATTTGCTAAAAGTTTATTGGCTGTGTTCCATTGGCTGATAGACGTAGAGAGATCTGGGTTATAGGAATATAATGTTCTTCCTTTTGGGATGAAGAATGCCCCAAGTACTTTCCAGCGGATGATTAATTCTGTGATTCAAGGGTTAAAAGCTAACTTAACTATTAACTTAACTAAAAGTGTATTTGGTCATGCCACTGTGACTTACCTAGGTTATGTTGTAGGAATGGGCGTGGTTAAGGAAAATGGTAAAGGAAATAAATCAGACTCCAATTAGCATCAAGGTTTGATGTTACAGGAGTATAATATTTTGATAACTCATATTAAAGATAATGTGATTGCTGACACTCTATCTAGATGTTGAATGTACAATGTTTTTTTTCTGGAGTGGCATGTTAACATTTGTGACACTCCTACTGTATATTAGCTTGTAAAGTATTGTATGATAAGACTGTGTATATTGTGTAGATTTTATACATTTGTAATTTTTTTAAATAGTTGTTGAAATTTGCTTATAACAGAGCAAAATTTCCCTTTTTTTGGAGGGAGGTGTTACATACATCGTGGGTATCTTGTGACTGTCTTATGACCATGATGTAATTGATTATCTTGGAGCATAATGAAATGGTCTTCTGATGGTGGGGTGATGTAATTTTCACGCCAGTGTGAGGTCATGTGATGGCCTGTTCCAACGGGTATAAAACGGGAAAGCCCTGCTGTGACGCAGGGAGTTTTGTGTTGAGTTGTCACTTACTCCGTTATGCTGCATGTTTGTTTCATGACGCAGTTTCCTTTTACAATGGAGTTGTACTTTCTGTTTTAAAGTCCAGAGATTTTTTCCGGCAGTCTCACCAAAAGCCGTCAGGTTTTTTGGTCCGTGTTATTTTTACAGTATAGTCAGAGAGTGAAGACTTGACTAAAATACGGGAGCCTGAAGGATTGAGTAAGGTTGGTACCGTGGGCGGTTTTGTTAAAGATCAACCTTATTGAGTCTTCGTCCCAGAAAAGTGACCTGCATTCTGAGATGGCCCCTGCAAGAGCAGGAAGGTTTTCTGCAGTGCTCATACTCCAGGAGAAGGTCAGTTCCTTTAAGCTGTTTTATTTCCTTCCTCGGGAATCCTTCAGACAAGGAGTGTCTCGGCTGCAATCCGCAGGTCGTTTTACTTCGAGGAATTCTGTTTTTCAGGAAAGTCTCTCCTAATTGAATGTATAAAATACTTGGGCATTTCTAATGTACCACTTTAAGGTTGTTTTCAAATTTACCACTTTAAGAACTGTTCCATTTGTCGCCTGTTTGTTACAGTTCTAAATAGCTATTAATTTCACGTTAAGTTAGTCGTTTGTTTATTTTTCATTTTTTTATTGATCAGAGTTTAATAAATGTTTATACTTGTTTATAAAAAAAATCCTGACTCAATTCTATATTTATTGATACCAGAGACCGACCAGAACAGTTACAAGACTGCTCCCCAGCTAAGACACCGGCACTGAGAATTTCTCAGTTTTAATTAGGAAAGCTGACGGCTTCCGTGTGAAAAACCCTATGGTCTTTCCACCTCTCCTTAATCTGCCTGCATGGATTTTCCTTAATCTCCCACTGGCTATTGGGGTGCCTGTAGTAAAATATGATGAAAGTGAATGCACCCTTTTTGGATCTTATCAACAAAGATTCAGGGTCCGAGGCATCATTATGTCCCCTCTGAGTGTAGGTGTGGTATTGACCCTGATCAGTACGACAGATCACCCCAGTAACCTTTTAAGTAGATTATCTGCGGTATTAAGCGCCCGTCCCTTTCCTTCTCTCAACTAAGTCTATGCGACGGCCACAAAATCATATCACGATGTCCTGATCCATATTTCAATTTCCTCACTTTTACCCATATTATTCTGAGCATTAAAATACACACATTTCAATCTACCCATTTTATCGAACCAATTGCCCAGATATCCATTTTCTCTTCAAGTCTCCTGTCAGCTCTGTTAATGGGTTGGGATATGAGATGATTGTTCATGAGTAACCAACACTTCACACGTAGTCGTCTACATACGTACTGATATAGCTGGCGACAGATGAGGCCTATCCTTTGATGTTTGTGTCTCCCCGATTTGTGCCAGCCCTTTGAACATCTGCCAAATAATAAATTCAAGGTAAAACTAAAGCATAGAGAACGCCTCATTAACCAACACAGAGATCGTCCTCTTGACTGGTTTCTCTATTTTCAGTAGGGGATGGTATGGTAGAATTAACATTGTGAAGGTGTGGTCAGAAAGGCCAGGATCAGGTACAGGAATGGTTTTGAAAGCACTAATTCCGTTTGTCTGAACATGTTTGACTGCGTCTGTTCCTATTATGTCCCTGGTGACGTGTTTGCATTTGGAATTTGGGTACAAAATTCAGTATAAGAAATTAAAATCTTAATGCAGAAAACATTTTCAACAACTGTTTTGAAATGCTGAACAAGCAATATAACAAACAAATCTGTGTAATATCCCTGAAGGACCGAATATCATTGCACAGTGACGCAATGAGCAAAACTTAACTAGGGTATTTGTTCATTGAACTGTAACTGATGTTGTTGACGACGTTGTCACACTAATGAGCTCAACAACCTTTTTGCTGCATAAAATTGAACGAGTCAACGATATAAAGTGTTCCTTGTTAAATTCTGTCCCACTGATCGCCACTTCAGATGGAAAATGGCATATCCAACTAATTACTACATAGTGAACATTTACTTTCCCATACTTGTGGTGGTTGACTTTCTTACTAAGTCACTAGTGCTGGCTTTTTTACAATTGACTTATGTACCAATTCAACTGTTCAACTGCAGCTATAACCCCTGACATATGTTCTGCCTGCAATGATAGATGGGATTCAGGTATTTTTATTTCTTTGTTTTGCAAACTCGTGGAAAGTGGGTGAACCGCTGTGCAGCGGGGTAACCCTGACTAACTGAGTTTCCACCCTCTGATTCCAAACTAACGTGAACAGCACACGGGCAGGAGAACTCGAAAGAGAACAAAATTTAAAATGGAATATAGAACAATTAATGAACAATTTTCCGCTAAGAGATTGCATGTTTCTTCTTTTTCATACAGTTAATATAATGGTGATTGTCATCCTTTCTCGAGGAAAGTGTGGACTCTCGAAATGCATCACAGGTTACTTGGGGGGAATAGCTACAGAGGATCTGATGAGGGCTATCTTTACTGCTATCATGCTACACTGTAATAGAATTTATAACTACGCTGATTTCTTGTTTATTCATCCAACTTGCACTCTGATACTTGTACTCAGTATAGCCATCACGGACTATTCCGTTTGGTTTACAGTCCGATTCACTTTCCATCGTTTTGTTGGAATTTCATGTCAAAAGTTAAGTGAACGACACTGCACGGAAAGAGCAACGACTGCGGTTTTAGTGACTGTTATAGTGAGCTTTGCAAGGTCAGTCCTGTTTTACTTTATAGTAGAGCCAGAGTTCATAATAAATAACTGCATCTACACATCTGAATATGTAACGTCCCCAGCGTGGAAAGACTACGAGTTTCTTGATAGTATCTTAATTCCTTTATTACCAATTTGTTTAATTCTATTCTTTAACGTTTTAAAGGGCTGACATATTATCGTGGCAAATGAGTCTGTTGGAGTCTCCAGAACAACAGCGTGAACCAGAAGGATCCAGAATTGAAGAACCAGCGGAAGTCCATAATTCTGTTGTTCTATCAGCCAATTTCATAATACTGTGGTTCCCTAATGTCATACACTCCATGAACTGGCAAGTGCAGAATTTTTCTCACACAGACAAATATTTGAATACCTCAGTATATATCCTACAGCAAGTTGGATTCATGATGAAATCCCTCAGTACCTGCACCAACACGTACATCTACACACTTCCACACAGAAAATTGAGAGAGGAGCTCAGAAATTGAATGAATTATCTGTTCACACTAAGTGGACGGTTCTAGAGGGAACTTGCCCCTATCGATGGAACTTGGCTGCAGATTGTTATGACTGGTGTACATTATTCATTGTTTTATTCAGATACTTAAGAGTCAGGAGCCTGATATTTCCACAGAAATGTGCAAAACCATTTTTTTTTAAATAGAGAAGTCTGATAATGTAACTAAGTGCTGGACATGATATATTTGTGTATTTTTTTAACCACAGGGCTGCAGAGCAAATCATTTGTTAACTGGAACATAAGTTGACAAGACATGTTGTAAGAGTATGAACATATTAATGATCGCAGGGAAAGCAGGTCAGTCGAAGGAAGCCAGAAAGCTTTTGATTTCCATGGAAGTCTTGATAAGAAAAACTTTCTGATCAAGGTGGTGGGTTGGAGTCCTGAAGGATGAGAGATGACCTGATAAGGCAGGGGTTCCCAACCTCGGGTGCGAGATGGAATTTCAGGGGGTGCAACAAAGAGTGACTTGTGTCCTTGAGTGACGAGTCACAAGTCATCACTCAGCCGGCTGCCAGTGTGCCTTGAGAAATGGTAGTAACGTTTGTCCCAAGCTCACTCCAGTCTCCCACTGCCCGAATCAGCGTTGAGGATTCTCATCAGTGAAACCTGGGAGTTATACCTCAGAGTTGAGGAGTCTCATCAATGTTAACTCTGAGATGTAACCTTCTAGCTAAAAACCATCTCATAATGCCAAAATTTTTATACATTCCGAATCAACCATCGAGTAATGACTTCACCTTAAAACCAAACCTGCAGACAGTAGGTAAATAATTCAATTATAAAACTATTAAAAGCCGCATTTTGATCAAAAGCAGCTGAAGACATTCATTCGTATTTGTCTCAATGCATTAAAGAAGTTTTTGAATTTCAAAGGTTTATTCCTCTTAAAAGGTTTTTTACTTGAATCGTTGATAATTTTGAATTGTGTTAGTTGAGGTATCACGTTTAGCACCGAGAACTTTGAATCGTGTGATGGAAGTTCATATCTCCAGTAATCATCGGAAATAGGGTGTAAATTCAGTAAAGAGTAGTCTAATAAGTCACGTCGTGTCCCCGTAGCATTTCCACCTGACAATTTATCTTGGCGTAACCGCAGATAGTATCGTAATATTATATTCGAAAGCGTATTTGTTGCGATACTTTGCTATAGGCGTGTCTGGTTGAGTGAAGTGGTCATCCCTGACTTAGTCAGATAGTTTTTCTCATATTAGCTCATATTTTTCTCTTTACACTTAACCCTTCATCATGTCAGAAAGAAGGAAATGGAATGATGACTATGTGTGCTTTGGTTTCACTTGTGCAACAGGAAATGATGGCTGGCAAAACCCCAGAATAAAACGCATTTGGAATCAGTCAAGTTACATCAAGTGAAAGTGTTGAATAAATAGACTCAAAAGTGACACTTCTAATTTTCTAACTTCTAAGTAATAAGATGGATGTAAATCAATACTCAAAACTGTTGACATAACCTCAAAAAATGTCTTTCCAATATTTCTCCAAAGGACAAAGCAAACTAAAGTTTCATACGAATAATTATGAACGTAATCAGTGCCAGTACATTTGCAGTTGTTGCTATTTCTTATAACCACATTTAGCAAATGGATGTAACTTTGGGTATTCACATTATTTTCCAACCGTGTGTGTGCTGTCTTTGTGTTCCCTTGGCCAGCCTACTTCTGGATTGCACGTCACACTGTTTGATCAGATATTAGACCAAAATCTTATTATCTCTGTTTGTTGGTTGATAATTTCTCGTCAAGTCGAGTTTCAATGATCCCATCTGCCCCAGTTTTTTACCCTAATCTAAGAAGGGATGTGCTAACATTCTAAAGGGCTCCAAGGAGGTTAACAAACATGATTCAAATATTGAAAGAATTCTCATATGAGGAGCGTTTTATGGCTCTTGGCCTCTACTCCCTGGAATTCAGAAAAATGATGACTGACCTCAGAGAAGTGCATCAAATGTTAAAAAGCCTTAATGGAGAGGATATGCAGAGGATGTTCCTATGGTCGTGGAGTATGAGACTAGCCGACACTGCCTCAGAATAGAGGAATGTGATTTTGAGAAACATTCTGAATGAAATTTGTTGCCACACGTTGTAGTGGTCAGGTCATTGGCTATATTTAAGACAAAGGTTGATAACCTCTTGATTACTTAGGGCATGAAGGGATACAGGCAGAAAGCATGAGATTGAGCCTGAGAGAGAATGGATCAACCAGGATGAAATGGCGCAGCAGTCTCTATTGGATCCAATGGCTACATTTGCTGCGTTATCTTATGGTCTGGTTGTTGGTTTGCAAGTATTGGAGCGGATTCTTGGATGTAGGATTTAAGTACCTTGGCAGAAAGGTAGGCCAATTGGAGATCATGGTTTTGTGAGAGACATGTCGTGCACAGACCGACTGGACAGACACTATTTCAATGACGGAAATGGAGGTATAGCAGGTGTTTGGAGGAATGTATAGGTGGGCTCTCAGAGGCTTTTTTTAACCTTGGAGTGAGAGAAGTGGGTGCGTGGAACAGGACACCAGGATTTTTGTAGAAACACATATAATAGGTTATTTATCTTATATAGGAACAAAAATGGACAAAAATTGGGTGCTATGTGGAAGAGAAAAGGCTGGATTGATTTTGAAGCAGATTTAAGGGTCAACCATCTTCGTGAACTGTAATTCTCTATATCAAACACCCCAGGGAGGAAGATAGTAAGGTCAGAAGTTCTTCATTGTGCAAACCAGAAAGAAGCGATTCCTGAGCATGGTGCTACGTGTTGTGCAGCATTTTTAATCTTTGTCGACAGCGGGGCGGGGTGGAGGGGTGGGGATTGTGTACTTCCAATCTGTTGTCTGTTTAAATAATCAAGGGAAAGTAGGAACAGAGTTAATATAGGTGAAAATGATTAGTGTGATCGAATAGACTGGCTTCAGCAATTTGTTGCCTTTGTGGGCATAGCTGTTGCTACACCGAGCTTTATTGCACCTGGAGTTCAATTCAGACACTTTCAGTTGTTGAACTTTGTGCAGTGAAATGAAATATGGGTCTGTGTTGCAAATAGCAGGACGCTGAGGAACGTTATTATACATTGCCATCTTGTGCATCCAGTTCTACAGCATGTTGACAGTGACAGCAGAAGAGGTTAGCAATGAAGGCATATGGCATGCTCGTTTACGCAGACTGGACACTGGTTTTAGAAATTGGGAAGATATGATGCAGCTGTGTAAAGCTATATTTTGTAGAGATTTGATTTACTGTGTGCAGTTCCTACTGTCCTATCACAATAAGCATGTTGCAGATTTGAGAGAGCACGTCAAGGAGATTTCTTTTTACCTGCTTATTTGTAATGGAGTATTTGCTAAAAGTAGAATTTGGACATTTTTGCCAGAAACCGAAACGAGCGACCAACTCATACATACAGTTGAAGTCAGAAGTTTACATACACCTTAGCCAAATACATTGAAACAGTTTTTCACAGTTGCTGACATTTTATTTTAGAAAACATACCCTGTCTTTGGTCAGTTAGGATCATTACTTTATTTTAAGAATGTGAAATGTCAGAATAATAGCAGAGAGAATGATTTATTTCCATTTTTATTTCTTTCATCACATTCCCAGTGGGTTAGAAGTTACATCAACTTTGTTAATATTTGGTAGCATTGCCTTTAAGTTCTTTAACTTGGGTCAAACGTTTTGGCCAGCCTTCCACAAGCTTCTCACAATAAGTTGCTGGAACTTTGTTCCATTCCTCCAGACTGTAACTGAGTCAGGTTTGTAGGCCTTGCTCGCAAATGCTTTTTCAGTTTGATCAACAAATTTTCTATCGGATTGAGATCAGGGCTTTGTGATGGCCACTCCAATACCTTGACTTTGTTCTTCTGAAGCAACTTTGCCACAACTTTGGAGGTATGCTCAGGGTCATTGTCAATTTGGAAGACTTATTTGTGATCGAGCTTTAACTTCTTGGCTGATGTCTTGAGATGTTGCTTCAATATATCCACATAATTTTCCTTCCTCATGATGCCATCTACAAACGTTATTTCGTGAAGTGCACCATTCCCTCCTGCAGCAAAGCATCCCCACAACATGATGCTGCCACCTGCATGCTTCACATTTGGGATGGCATTCTTTGGCTTGTAGGCATCACTCTTTTCCCTCCAAACATAACAATGGTCATTATGGCCAATTCAATTTTTTTTGTCAGACCAGAGGACATTTCTCCAAAAAATCCTCATGTGCACTTGCAAACTGTAGACTGGCTTTCTAATGGCGGTTTTGGAGCAGTGGCTTCTTCCTTGCTGAGCAGCCTTTCAGGATATGTCGATATAGGACTCATTTTACTGTGGATATAGATATTTGTCTACCTGTTTCCTCCAGCATCTTCACAAGGTCCTTCGCTGTTGTTCTGGGATTGATTTACACTTTACACAATTCGTGCCAAGGTACATTCATCTCTAGGAGACAAAATGCGTCTCCTGCATGAGCGGTATGACGGCTGCATGGTCCCATGATGTTTATACTTGTGTACTATTGTTTGTACAGATGAATGTGGTACCTTCGGGCATTTGGAAATTGCTCCCAAGGGTGAAGCAGACTTGTGGAGTTCCACAATTTTATTTTTCTGAGGTCTTGGCTGATTTCTTTTGATTTTGTTTGTAAACTTCTGACCCACTGGAATTGTGATATAGCCAATTAAAAGTGAAATAATCTGTAAACAATTGTTGGAAAAATTACTTGTGTCATGCACAAAGTAGATATCCTCAATGTCTTGCCAAAACTATACTTTGCTCATATGAAATCTGTGGAGTGGTCAAACAATGGGTCTTAATGACTTCAACCTAAGTGTATGTAAGCTTCTGACTTCAACTGTACATGTGAAATATTAAACAGTCGATGTTTCAGGCGGAGACCCTTCATCAGGACTGGGAAAACAACAGATGAGACGTCAGAGGAAGAAGTGTGAGGGTGAAAGCGGTGGAAGAAGTGGTAGGTGATAGGTGAAACTAGGAGAGGGAGAGTAGGAGAGTAGGGAGATAAGGAAAAAAATTCTTACGATATAATTTCCTTAGCGATTCTCGAAAGATCATTGCCAATGCCTCCACGTCTCTTCAGACACCTCTTTCAGATCTCTGGGGTGTACACCATCTGGTCCAGGTGACCTATTTACCTTCAAACCATCTGTTTCTCAAGAACCTTCGCCCGAGTAACATAACTTTACACATTCTGACCACTGACATCTGGGACTTCCATATTCCTGCCAGTGCCTTCCACAGATAAGGGTGATGAATAATACTTATTCAGTTCATCTGCCATCACCTTGCAACCCCACCCCATTAGTACCTCTCCAGCATCATTTTCCAGTCATCCAATAGCCACTTCTGCCTCTCTTTTACACTAGGTGTACCTGAAGAAAAAGTTGGTATCCTCTTTAATATTACTGGCTAGCTCACCTATATATTCTATCATTTCCTTCTTAATTATTTTGGTTGCATTCTGTTGGTTTTTAAAAGCTGCCCAATCTTCTAACTTTCTAGTAATTTTTGCTCTCTGCTCTCTCCTTGGTTTTTATGTTGTCTTTGGTTTCTCTTATCAGCCATGGTTTTGTCAGCTTACCTTTAGAATATTACTTCCTCTTTGTGATGTATATTCCTGCCATCCGAATTGCTTCCAGAAATTCCAGCCATTCCTGCTGTTTTCATCCCTGCCTGTGTTCTTTTCAAATCAATGTTGACGAATTTTTCTTTCAAGCCTCTCTAATTCTTTTTATTCCACATCTGACCATAGTTTCTCCTTCTCTAACATCAGGTTGAATTTGATCATATTAAGATCACTTGTCCATAAGGGTTCTTTGAACTTAAGTGACCTAATTAATTCCGGTTCATTACAATACCCAATCCAGAATATCTGATCCCCAAGTGGGCTCAACCACGAGCTGTTCTAAAACAGCATCCTGTGGGCATTCTAGGAATTCCTCCTCGAGACCAACACCATTCTAATTTTCCTAATCACCTGCATGACAACCCTCCATGACTATTGAAACATTGCCCTTTTGGCATGCATTTTCTATCTCCCATTGTAATTTGTGGACCACATACTTACTACTGTTTGGAAATTCCTGTCAGGGAATTTTCTTTACATTTGCTGTTCCTTAATTCTACCCACAGATTCTACACCTACCAGCCCTATGCCACTTCTTTCTAATGATTTTATTTAATATTTTACCAACAGAGCCACACAACCTCACAACCAGCTTGTTCTTTGCCTGTTCTTTCAAGAAACAAGAGGACCTGCAGATGGTAGAAATCTAGAGAACTACACACAAAGTGCTGAAG
Source organism: Hypanus sabinus (assembly GCF_030144855.1). Taxonomy (NCBI): domain Eukaryota; kingdom Metazoa; phylum Chordata; class Chondrichthyes; order Myliobatiformes; family Dasyatidae; genus Hypanus; species Hypanus sabinus. Next base: position 57,781,688 of record NC_082706.1, on the reverse strand, counting down.
ATGCTCAACATGTTAGGCAGCAACTATGGAAGGGCCAAGACCCTTCATCGGGACTCTTGATACTCACGTATCTGGAATATCAACAAGCAAAGAAAATAGAAAGTAAAGCGAAAACCTTTGACAAAATTTAGTTCAAGGCTTTTTAAAAAAAAACCTGCCAAACAGAGCTGAATAGTTAAGAAATACAACAAAGGCAATAAACACTTTCATCAATACAGTCATTGACTTTCTTTATAAAAATATCTTGGTCCTATTTCAATCAGTGAAATTTACGACAATAAATAAGAACTAGAAAAGACTACTTACACTCAAACCCTCTTAGATTAACAGTACATGGACAGAAGGAAGATTAAAAATAACACACATGAAAAAAATCACACAACAGTCAGATAAAACTTCTAAGTATATATTTTCATCAAAAATGAACAGGATACAGCACTCCATGCATGCATATGCAATCGTGATAAGAAATACAGAGAAGAAAACTTAAATGAGACCAACTCAGAAAAATGAATCATCACTATGGAAGAAAACATTAGCCAGTGGAATGAGTGTGACCCTCCATGGGAGACATCCCAACGATCTGAGCAGACGAGATGTTCACAAGTAAGCATCAAGCACCTGAATGAAAGTTGGAGACGACTTCGCAGAAACAGAGGGGTTCCTTGCAGAAATACAGGACCATGTGGTCAACAAAAAGAAAAACAAAACAAAAATACATACAAAACAAACAAACAAGGTAATAAATGCAGACAATGCCATGAGAATCCAGCCACAACCCAACACATTCCAGGATCCTGCAGCAGTTCAATTCAATCTGATTTCTTATGCAGGTACAATCAAGCGGTAAATATCATTCACCAAAATCTTGCTTTAAAATACAAACTCATGAACGACCACCATAACTTCATTAAGGCACCATAAATTCAACCCTGATCCACTTAAGTACCAGAGACAGAGTTTGAAACACAACTGATTTATTTGTCTCAGATTTAGAATATTAAACTCTAGTCCCATTAAAGGTGAATGTGCAGCAGAAGAAACTCCTCCCATGCCCAGTGATCAGGGTGCAGAACTGGGTGTGGTGAGCAGCAGCAATAATTGCAGAGTTCAGCACCGACAGTCACTTTCAAGTTTGCATTCAGCAATGGTGGTCGACAAATATATAGTGTGCAGCTTATTGAAATTTTCTCACAGTGTGAACCTGTTAATATGTCACAAGTGTAACATGCCGTAAGGATTCACTGCTAATGTAATGGCCTCTCTGTAAGGTTTCACTGCTGAGCTAATGGTTTCTCTGTAGCAACGCTTAGGTTATGACTAGAGATAAGACAATAAGAAAGAGCAGCAGAAGTTGCTCATTCGGCCCATCGAGTCTGCTCCGCCTATACTCTATTCCTCTAGAAATGAATCCCAACATTGCATTCGACGCCTTCACCACTGATTCAAGAAGGAGGTTCACCTGGGGATCCTGCAGGAGGCCTCCCAAGTCCCGTTGCATCTCAGAACTTTGAATTCTCTCCCTATTTAAATAATAGTCTGCCCGTTTATTTCTTCTACCAAAGTGCATGACCATACACTTTCTGACATTGTATTTCATCTGCCACTCTTTTGCCCATTCTGCCAATCTGTCCAAGTTTCTCTGCAGACTATGTTTCCTCCGCACTACTGGCCCCTCCACCTATCTTTGTATCATCAGCAAACTTAGCCACAAAGCCATCTATTCCATAATCCAAATCGTTGATATACAATGCAAAAAGAAGCAGCCCCAACACGGACCCTGGTGGAACACCACTGGTAACCGGTAGCCAACCAGAATGGGATCTCCTTATTCCCACTGTCTGTTTCCTGCCAATCAACCAATGCTCTATCCACATATGTAACTTTCCTGTAATTACATGGGCTCTTATCTTGTTTAGCAACCTCATATGTGGTACCTTGTCAAAGGCCTTCTGAAAATCCAAATACACAACATCCACTGCATCTCCCTTGCCTAGCCTACTTGTAATTTCCTCAAAAAACTGCACTAGGTTTGTCAGGCAGGATTTTCCTTTAAGGAAACTCTGCTCAGTTCTGCCTATCTTGTCATAAGCCTCCAGGTACTCCGTAAACTCATCCTTGACAATCGACTCCAACAACTTCCCAACCTCTGATGTCAAGCTAACAGGTCTATAATTTCCTTTATGCTTCCTTGCATATAATTTCCTTCTTAAACAGCGGAGTGACATTTGCAATCTTCCAGTCCTCCGGAACTAGGGCAGAATCTCTTGACTTTTGAAAGATCATTGCTAATGCCTCCGCAATCTCCACAGCTACTTCCTTCAGAACACAAGGATGCATTCCATCTGGTCCAGGAGATTTATCTACCCTTAGAATATTCAGCTTCCTGAGTACTTTCTCTGTCGTAATTGTGATTACGCATATTTCTCTTTCCTGACACCCTTGAGTGCCCGGTATACAGCTGATGTATTTCTCAGTGAAGTCTGATGCAAAATACTCGTTCAGTTCCTCCACCATGTCCTTAGCTCCCATTACAATTTCTCCAGCATCATTTTCTATCAGTCCTATGTCTACTCTCACCTGTCTTTTACTCCTAATATACTTGAAAAAGCTTTTAGTATCCTCTTTGATATTATTTGCTAGCATCCTTTCATAATTTATCTTTTCCCTCTTAATGACCATCTTAGTTTCCTTTTGTAAGCTTTTAAAAACTTCCCAATCCTCTGTCTTCCCACTAATTTTTCCTTCCTTAATTGCCCTCTCCTTTCCTTTTATTTTGGCTTTTACTTCTTTTGTCAACCATGGTTGCATCATTTTTCCATTCGAAAATTTCTTCTTTTTTGGAATATATCTGTCTTGCACCTTCCTCACCTCCCGTATAAACTCCAGCCATTGCTGCTCCGCCGTCCTTCCCACTGGTGTCCCTTTCCAGTCAACTTTGGCCAGTTCCTCTCTCATGCCGCTTCCCTTCCTCCACATTAGATTTTGGCTTCTCTTTCTCAAATTTCAAAGTGAACTCAATCTTGTTATGATCACTGACTCCTAAGGGTTCCTTCACCTCAATCTCTCTAATCACCTCTGGTTCATTACACAATACCCAACACAGTACAGCTGATCCCCTAGTGGGCTCAACAACAAGCTGTTCTAAAAAGCTATCTTCTAGACATTCTACAAATTCTATCTCTTGAGATCCAGTGCCAACCTGATTTTCCCAATCCACTTGCATGTTAAAATCCCCTACAATTATAACACTGCCCTTCTGGCAAGCCTTTTCTATTTCCTGTTGTAATTTGTAGTCCACATCACTGCAGCTGTTAGGAGGCCTTTAGATAACTGCCATCAGGGTCCATTTACCCCTGCGATTTCTTAACTCAACCCATAAAGATTCTGCATCTTCCGATCCTATGTCAACTCTAATGATTTAATATCAATAAAGCCACGCCACCCCCTCTGCCTACCTGCCTATCCTTCCAATACACCATGTATCCTTGGACATACAGCTCCCAGAAACATGCATCCTTTAGCCACATCTCAGTGATAGCCACAATATCATACGTGCCAATCTGTAGCTGTACGACAAGATCATCCACCTTATTCCTAATGCTGTGCGCATTTAAAAAACACCTTAAGTCCAGTATTTGGTACTTTTTGCTTTTACTTCACTGCAACTCATCCCACTGGCTGGAAATTTGCCCCATTATCTGCCTGTCCTTCCTGACATCCTTACTACTCACTACCTTAGATATATTTCTGTTTTGCCTCTCCTCTGCTCTATTATTCTGGTTCCCATCCCCCTGCCAAATTAGTTTAAACCCTCCGTAACAACTCTATTAAACTCTCCTGCCAGGATATTGGTCCCCTTTGGGTTCAGGTGTAACCCGTCCTTTTTCAACAGGTCATACTTCCCCCAGAGGAGATCCCAATGATCCAAGAATCTGAAACCCTGCCCCCTGCACCAGTCTCTCAGCCACACATTCATCTGCCTGATCCTACTATTCTTGCCCTCGCTAGCACATGGCCCAGGTAGCAATCCTGAGATTACTACCCCGGAGGTCCTGCTTATCAGCTTCCTTCCTAATTCCCAGAAATCTCTCTTCAGGACCTCCTCCCTTTTCCTATCTATGTGATTGGTACCAACATGTACCAAGACAGCTGGCTGCTCGACCTCTCCCTTCAGAATATTCTGGACCCTATCCGAGACATCCCGGACCCTGGTACCTGGGAGGCAACCCACCATGCAGGTATCTCTATCATGGTTACAGAATCTCCTGTCCATTCCCCTCACTATGGAATCCCCTATGACTACCACAATCCTCTTCTCCCTCCTTCTGTCCTGCACAACAGTGCCAGAGTCCCGGTCACCGTGGCCTTCCCCTGTCAGGTCATCCCCCTCAACAGCGTCTAAAATGATATATTTGTTCCTGAGGGGGACAGTCACAGGGGTGCTCTCCACTATTTTCCCTTCCCTCTCCTGACAGTCACACAGTTTTCTGACCCCTGTAACCCAGTAATCACTACCTACCTGTAGCTCCTGTCTATCACCTCTTCGCATTCCCTAATAAGCAGTAGGTCATCAAGCTGCAGCTCCAGTTCCCTAACACGGTCTCTGAGGAGCTGCATCTCGGTGCACCTGGCGCAGACGTGGCCATCAGCGAGGCTGCAGGTCTCCCAGGATTCCCACTTCTGACACCCCGAACAAAGCACTAATCCTGCAGACATGCTACTTAATTCTACAAAATTGAAATAATGAAAAATAAGTCTACCCACCCACTTACCTCGCCAAACACATGAACTTTTCAAACCGTTAGCACATACTGTTAGCTGTGTGAGCCCTGCTATTCCTTCGTCTGTCCAGGCCGTTTTGTCAAGGGGTAAAAAGAGAGTCGATGCCTTGCACTCGCCTCTTCCCATTACCGCCTAAACCCGTTGAGCCAAAGCCCTGCACTCTGCTGCCCACTCCGACCTCTGCCTGCTGTATAGGGTGGTCTTCTTTTTAAACTCTCCACACTGTCCTGTCTACGTCACACGGGCCTGTGCAGTCTCACCCTTCTTGTACTGAAGAACGTTTTTTATAAAAACTGCCTTCCTTCAGGGTTTAGCTCTGATGCTGCACTTCTTGTCCCGATCAAAAGAACAGGGTTTTGGAATGGGGGCTATCCAATGACAGAAATGTTGTTCTTTCTTGTGAGTCTGGAGGAGAGATTTTCGTGGTCTTTAGCCGGGGAGAGATGAGAAGACGCGACTAGAGAGAGTGAGCTATTTTTCTATTTTTTGTTTTCTTCACTAACCCTATAGTCAAAGTAAGAATTATAAAGCTCAATCGTTTGATCACACATTCTGTACCGTTTTTCATTTCGGGGTACTGATCCGTAACGGGGGCACATCACGCAGCATCCACTCAAATGAGATTTCTTAAGTCTGGCCGGGCTGCGGGGCTATCACCTCCAATAATACACTGTCAGCTTAAGCGGGAGTTACATAAGGTTAGATGACTGAGGGAATCGCTTCCCACATTTACTGCAGGTGAATGGCCTCTAGCCAGTGTGAACTCGCTGGTGTTTCTTTAGGTGGGATGACTGAGTGAATCTCTTCCCACAGTCTGAGCAGGTGAATGGCCTCTCTCCAGTGTGAACTCGCTGATGTACCTTCAGATGAGATGAGCAAGTGAACCTATTCCCACAGTCTGAACAGGTGAACGGCCGCTCCCCACTGTGAACTGACTGGTGTGCTTGTAGGGTGGATGACCGATTGAATCCCTTCCCACACAATGAGCAGGTGAACGGCCGCTTCCCACTATGAACTGATCGGTGTGCTTGCAGGTGAGATGACTGAGTGAATCTCTTCCCGCAGTCTGAGCAGGTGAACGGCCTCTCCCCAGTGTGAACTCGCTGGTGTTTCTTTAGGTGGGATGAGCAAGTGAATCCCTTCCCACAGACTGAGCAGGTGAACGGCCTCTCCCCAGTGTGAACTCTCTGATGTACCTTCAGTTGGAATGAACAAGTGAATCCCTTCCCACAGTCCGAGCAGGTGAATGGACACTCCCCAGTATGAACTGACTTGTGTGCCAGGAGGTCAGATGACTGAGTGAATCCTTTCCCACATTCTGAGCAGGTGAATCGCCTCTCCCCAGTGTGAACTGACCTGTGTGCTTGCATGTGGGATAACTGAGTGAATCTCTTCCCACAGTCCGAGCAGGTGAACGGCCTCTCCCCAGTGTGAACTCGTTGATGTACCTTCAGTTGGGATGAGCAAGTGAATCCCTTCCCACAGTCTGAGCAGGTGAACGGCCTCTCCCCAGTGTGAACTCGTTGATGTACCTTTAGTACAGATGACCGAGTGAACCCCTTCCCACAGACTGAGCAGGTGAACGGCCTCTCCCCAGTGTGAACTCTCTGATGTACCTTCAGTTGGGATGAGCAAGTGAATCCGTTTCCACAGACTGAGCAGGTGAACGGCCTCTCCCCAGTGTGAACTCTCTGATGTACCTTCAGTTGGGATGAACAAGTGAATCCCTTCCCACAGTCCGAGCAGGTGAATGGACTCTCTCCAGTATGAACTGACTTGTGTGCCAGGAGGTCGGACGACTGAGTGAATCCTTTCCCACAATCTGAGCAGGTGAATGGCCTCTCCCCAGTGTGAACTGATCGGTGTGCTTGCATGTGGGATAACTGACTGAATCTCTTCCCACAGTCCGAGCAGGTGAACGGCCTCTCCCCAGTGTGAACTTGCTGATGTACCTTCAGTTGGGCTGACCGAGGGAATCCCTTCCCACAGTCTGAGCAGGTGAATGGCCTCTCCCCAGTGTGAACTCGCTGATGTACCTTCAGTTGGGCTGGTCGAAGGAATCTCTTCCCACAGTCTGAGCAGGTGAATGGCCTCTCCCCAGTGTGAACTCGCTGGTGTAACATCAGTTCAGATGACAAAGTGAATCCCTTTCCACAGACTGAGCAGGTGAACGGCTTCTCCCCAGTGTGGACTGACTGGTGTCTCTGTAGTTGGGAAGACTGACTGAATCCTTTCCCACATTCTAAGCAGGTGAATGGCCTCTCCCCAGTGTGAACTGACCGGTGTGCTTGTATGTGGGATAACTGACTGAATCTCTTCCCACAGTCCGAGCAGGTGAACGGCCTCTCCCCTGTGTGAATTCTCTGATGTACCTCCAAATGAGATAATCGTGTGAATCCCTTCCCACAGTCCGAGCAGGTGAATGGCCTCTCCCCAGTGTGAACTCTCTGATGTACCATCAGTTGAGATGACTGTGTGAATCCCTTCCCACAGTCTGAGCAGGTGAATGGCTTCTCCCCAGTGTGAACTCTCTGATGTATCTTTAGTTGAGATGAGGACATGAATCCCTTCCCACAGTCCGAGCAGGTGAATGGCCGCACACCGGTGTGAACTCGCTGCTGAGCCATTAGGTCAGATGACCGAGTGAATCCTTCCCCAGAAATTCAGCAGCCTCTGCCCAGTGTGAACTGACTGGTGTGTCCACAGGTGGGATGACCGACTGAATCCCTTCTCACCCACAGAACAGGTGAATGCCCTTGTGCAATGTGAACTTGCTGAGGCACCTTCACCTAATGAACTCTCTGATGTACCTCCAAGTGAGATAACCGAGTGAATCCATTCCGACTGTCTGAGCAGGTGAATGGGATCCCTCCTGTGTAAAATGACAGGCGTACCGGTCAGTCAGATGATGGAGTGAATCCCTCCCCACAGTCTGAGCAGGAAGGATGATCGAGTGAATCCCTTGCTCCACTTCTTAAATATCTGGACAGAGACAGCAAAACTGGCGTGTCCTATTCGAGATTCCCACAGATAAATTCCTTTTCATTTTTAACCTGTAAAAAGATTTACAAAATCCATCAGTGGGTGCAGGACAACATTTCAGATGAGATCCCTTGAGTTCTCAAGGTGTGATCTGGCATAACACTGTTACAGTGAAGTTAAGCCCAAGTTGGAGATAGAAATCATCTTCTAACTGGGCACAGTGCTGGTAACTGGAATGACCAGACTCTCTGATGCTCTTCCTGTCTCTATAAGAATGGGGCATTTCTGCCATCTCCAATCTGTGACCTGGCTCAGTCTGACTCTCTCCATTGGTATTACTCCGTGTTTCCACTGAGCCGCATGGGTTCCTGGCCCCACAGTAACTGAAACACTCTCACACAAATAGCCGACAGTGCATTCCACGCACCCACCACTTTCTGTGGAAAAAAACTTACCCTGACATCCCCTCGGTATCTATTTCCAAGCACCTTAAAACTATGCCCCCTCGTGTTATCCATTTCACCCTTGGGAAAACACTTCTGGCTATCCACACCTTCAATGCCCCTCATCATCTTCTAGACCAAAAACAGGCTCCAAACATAAACAAGGAGATTATACATTGCTTTCAGGATTTGTTGGAAGTATACAAAATTATGAAGGCATAGATACGGTAAATGACAACAGCTATTTCCACTGAGGTTGGGTGGGACTACAACCTGAGATCATGGTTAAGTGGGGAAGGTGAAAATTCAACGGGAGCATTTGGAAAAGCTCTTTACTGAAATGGTCGTGAGAGTGCGGGAATGAGCTCGGTTTCACCATTTAAAGGAAGTTTGGATGGGAGCCTGGGTATGGAGGCTGATGTCCTGGTGCCGGTAGTTGCATTTTACAGCTTAAAAGTAGCCTGTTTACAAACTGAACCTCTCCATGTTTCTATGACAAAGAAGCTGGTCAAACTTGATTGGAAGGGAAAAGGTAGGAATTACCACAAAGCAGCAATGGCTGGAGTTTCTGGGAGCAATTCGGGAGCTGAGTGATCGATACATCCCAAAGAAGTGGAAGTATTGGAAAGGCAGGAGGACACAACCGTGGCAGAAATGAGAAACCAAAGCCAACGTAAAAGCCAAAGGGAGTGCAAACAGAAGAGCAAAAATTATTGTGAAGCTTTTAGAAACCAGCAGAAGATGATTAAAAAAGTCAGCTGAGCTCAGGGTGTGGAATGGTGATATTGTAGTCATTAATGAGTCTTGGTAGCACCCAACAGTCTGAGGCATTTAAAGGAACAAAATATCTGGGGCCTCAATATCTCTTGAAAACCAAGGTTCCCTGCACCAATTACCTTTCAACTTTTATTTTGGCAGGCACATACAAACAGGACACCCTCAAAATTTCACTTCTGAAGGCTTCCTGCTTATCAAGTATTCCTTTGCCAGAATACAGCTTGTCCCAAACCACACTTAGCAGGTCCTTTCTGATACCATCAACATTGAACTTTCTCTAATTTAGAATCTCAACCCATGGACCAGACCTCTCTTTTTCGATATTTACTTTGAATCTCATGGCATTATGATCACTGATTTCTGTCACCAGCCCTAGCTCATTTCCTAACAGCTTATTGCACACCTCTATGTCGGGAATTCTACGTACTGATTAAGGGCACATTTGACAAACTCTACCCCATCTAGTCCTTTTACAGTTTGAGAGTCGCAGTCAATATATGGAAAGTTAAAATCATTGACTGAATCAACCTTTTGTTTCTTGCAATGGTCAGCGATCTCTCTATAAATTTGTTCCTCTAAATCCCTCAGACTGTTGGGTGCAACCAAGTCCCAGTAATGGCTACAATATCATAATTCCGTCCTGAGCTCATCTGGATTTCCTACAATGCTTCTTGCATTGTGATATACACAGCTCAGCACATTCATCGCACCATGCTCAACCATTTGATTGCTGACTCCATCTGAGATCTGAAATCCTAAGAACTTTCTACAGGGAGACAATTGAGAGAATCCTGACTGGCTGCATCACTGCCTGGTTTGGTAGTTGTACTTCCTTTAAACACCGGATCCTGCAGAGAGTGAACTTCCCACTATTCAGGGCATTTACAGAGATACGTGTGTAGAAAGGGCCCAGACGATATTGGGGACCCAATTCACCAGAACCACACACTGCTCCTGCTGCTGCCATTCAGGAAATGGTCCCACATCACAAGGACCAATCGCCTCCGGGACAACATCTTCTGCTAGGCCAATCAGACTGATTCATTCATGCTGATACAATTGCATTTCTATGTTTTATTGTCTGTCCTATGTACAAACTATTTATTATAAATTACAGATTGCACACTTAGACAGGGATGTACGTACAGTTTTCAACTCCTCATGTATATGAAGAATATATGTAATAAAGTCAATTTAATTCAATTCACCCTCTCCACTATCCATTCTGTCATTATGGCTCCCATCTCCCCTACAACTTATTTTAACCACATCACCTCCTCCCCCCATACTAGTATTAGCAAGCCCTACCTCTTGTTCTGTTCCTCCAACTAACAAAACCCCTATTACCCATTTGACTTTACTCTACCAGATATTCCCCCCCCCCCCAACAATTTCTATAGTAGTCCATCTGTTGTGCGGGTCAGCAACAAGAGTACTCTGTGATCGCTATTTAACCTCATTCCCCTTCCTGACTCTCAACCTGTTTCCGGTGTCCTGCACCTTGGGTGTAATTCACCTCTCTTCATGTCATATCTATCAGCCCCTC